>NC_142066.1:160141936-160406936 GCF_059756535.1 Pantherophis guttatus | reverse complement strand
GCCTGTTCAACTTTATATAAATCAAGATCAGGTAGAAGTTTTCTTACCAGGTTCTTCCTTGTTTTAATTTTTATTTCTAGTCTGTCTTTTTACAGTAGTTGTTTTGGGAGGTTGGGCTATATCCAAAAGCTTTCTTTCTTTTTGTGGCTGCAATTGTGGCTTTTAACAACGCCATCCTGTGGTCCAAGAAAGAGTAGCAGCTGCAAAAAGAAATAAATAAACCCCTTAAGTTTATTATTCTGTACCTTGATTATTAAACGGCATATTATTAACATTACTAGGGCAACAACACAGGGACAAAAGGCGGAATCCTGCTTCAGTAACAGAGTTGGAAGGGACCCTTGGAGGTCATCTAGTCCAACCCCCTGGTAACGCAGGAGACCTGCACTAGGGATTCGAACCGCCGAACTGCCGGCCTTTCTTGCCACCTAGCCAGGCAAAAGGCCTTAAAAGAGTTAAATCGGGTTAAAAAGGCCTGCGATGGCTTCGATGCTATAACGGAAGACCTAGGTCACCTCCTTCAGTACCGTCGTAACTGACCGGTCACTAAACGAGGTCTACCCGTATGGAACCCGCCTGTTAAAGGGTAGCCATTCAGTCTCCCTCGCTCCTCTCAAAGGGACAATCCGCTCCCGTTGCCCCTCTCCGCATGGCTGCCGATGTCTGTGCCACTGCTTCTCAGATCCACCTTCCCATCATGGCCGACTTCCTGTCCATCCTTCTTAGTCATTCCCCCCAACTTCCTTGCTCAGCAACCCTTCTCGGCATGGCGAACTTCCTGTCCGACCCCGGGTTCCTTTGGAAAAAATGACCTTTCCATCATGGCCGATTTCCTGTCCATCCTTCTTAGTGATCCCGCCAATTTTCTTGCGCTGCAACCTTCTCGGCACGGTGGGATTTTAATGGGATTTTAAGTTTATCGTTATTATTATTAAACGGCATATTATTAACATTCATAGGGCAATAGGAGGCCCATGTCCTGCAACACTGATAGCTTCAGTAGATGCAGAATTACAATCTTAAAATGACATCGAAAAGGTTTCTTTTTGTGGCTGCAATACCTGCATTGACCACAGGACGGCACAGTTTTCTGTCTCTTAGCAATAGCCTTGACTTGAGGCCATCAAAAAGGCTTAGCGTGGCCTCCACATTAATGCTATGGCACAGAAAACTGTGCCATCCTGTGGTCAAAGCAGGTATTGCAGCCACAAAAAGAAAAACCTTTTGGCTATACTATAGCCCAACCTAGCAAAAAGAGGGATGCGGATGCTCAGTGGCTAAGACGCTGAGCTTGTCGATCGAAATGTTGGCATTTCAGCGGTTCGAATCCATAGCGCCACGTAAAGGGTGAGCTTCTGCTACTTGTCCCAGCTTCTGCCAACCTAGCAGTTCCAAAGCAGGTAAAAAAATGCAAGTAGAAAAATAGGGATCACCTTTGATGGGAAGGGAACAGCGTTCCATGCACCTTTGGCATTTAGTCATGCCAGCCACGTGACCACAGAGATGTCTTCGGACAGTGCTGGCTCCTTGGCTTTGAAACGGAGATGAGCACCGCCCCCCTAGAATCGGGAACAACTAGCATGTGCGAGGGGAACCTTTAATTTACCAAAAAAATGACCGTAAAAGACAGACTAGATATAACAATTAAAACAAAAAAGAAAATGGTAAGAGAACTTCTATCTGATCTTGATGAATATAAATCACCATGACCTGGCAGATTAGATCCCAGAGTTCTGAAGGAGCAGATGTTATCTCAAAACCGCTCTACCATAGCTTTAAAAAATCCCGGAGCACCAGGAAAGTACTGAGGATTGGAAAAGGGCTGATATGGTTTCGATCTTGAAGAAAAGAAAAAAGACAAACCCAGGCTACAGACCAATCAGCCTATACGTCAACACCTGGGAAGATCCTGGAAAAGATAATCCAAAATTAGATCTGTGAACATCTAGAAACAAATAAGGTTATAGCTAGGAACTGGCACGGGTTTGCTACAAACAGATCATGCCAAACCAATCTTATTTCATTCTTTGAAAAAGTGGCTAAATTAGTAGACCAGCGAAACGCTGTGGATATAGTAGATTTCAGTAAGGCATTTGACAAAGTAGACCACAACCTACTTCTTGCTAAACTAGAAAAATGTGGAATAAAGAGTATCACCATCAGGTGGATTTGTAGCTGGCTGACAAACCATACTCAATTTACTACATCCACATGGAGAGAAGTAAAAAGTGGGGTACCACAAGGCTCCGTGTTAGGTCCAGTACTCTTCAATATCTCCATTAATGACTTAGATGAGGGAATAGAAGGGGAACTCATCAAATTTGCAGATGACACTAAACTTGCAGGAATAGCCAACACCCCAAAAGACAAGCTTTGGATCCAAAAAAATCTTGACAGACTTGAACAATGAGCCCTATCCAACAAAATGAATTTTAATATGGAGAAAAGGAAAGTTTTACATTTGGCAGGAAAAATAGAGGTATAAACACAGATTAAGCGAGACCTGGCTCAAAAACAGTAACTGTGAAGGGATCTTGCAGTCCTAGTGGACGATCGCTTGAATATGAGCAAGCTGTGTGCAGCAGCAGTCAAAAAATTTTGTGGCTGCTATTCCTGTTTTGACCACAGTGAGAACTGGGCATGGAACCATTGATTGGTTCAAAATTGGGAAAGGAGTCCGGCAAGGCTGTATACTGTCGCCCTGCCTATTTAACTTATATACAGAGCACATCATAAGAAATGAATCAAAAGTTGGAATTAAGATTGGCGGGAGAAATATCAACAACCTCAGATATGCAGATGATATCACTTTAATGGCAGAAAGTGAAGAGGAACTAAAGAGCCTTCTGAGGCTGGCAAAGAAGGAGAATGCAAAAGTTGGCTTGAAACTCAACATTAAGAAAACTAAGATCATGGCATCCGGCCCTCTCAATTCCTGGCAAATAGATGGGAAGAAATGGTGGCAGTGACAGATTTTATTTTCCTGGGCCCCAAGATCACTGCACATGAGGAGTACAGCCAAGAAATTAAGATGCTTGCTCCTGGGGAGGAAAACTATGGCAAAGTTAGACAGCATACTAAAAAGCAGAGACATCACCCTGCCAACAAAAGTGTGTATAGTCAAGGCTATGGTTTTCCCAGTTGCAATGGATGGCTGTGAAAGTTGGACCATAAGAAAGGCTGAGCGCCAGTCCCTTGGACTGCAAGGCGAACAAACAAGTCAGTCTTAGAATAGATCAACCCTGATTGGCCAGATCCTGAAGATGAAACTCAAATATTTTGGCCACCTAAGGAGAAGGAAGGACTCACTGGAGAAGAGCCTAATGTTGGGAACGATTGAGGGCAAAAGAAGGGGACGGCAGAGAACGAGGTGGCTGGATGGAGTTTAAATGGACTCCAGAGGATGGTAGAGGACAGGAAGGCCTGGAGAAACATTGTCCATGGGGTTGCGATGGGTCGGACACGACTTCGCAACTAACAACAACAATTCCTGTTTTGACCACAAGAGGACACTATTTTCTGTCCCTTACCGTTAGCATTCAAGCCATCGGAGGCATTTTTAACTCTGTTTAAGGCTACTGAAGTAGGTGTCCCTCTTCTGTGGCTGTGTTGCAGCCCCCTGGGCCTCCTGTTGCCCTGTTAATATTAATAACAATAATAATAAAGATACCAAATGATAACCGTAAAATCCCATTAAAAACTTAGAAGCAGAAGCAAGTAGATGCAGAAGCAGAAGGATAGAAGAAGAAGATAGACAGAAGTGGTAGCAGACAGACAGAAGCAGACACATGGAAGAAAAAGCAGAAAAATGGAAGAAGAGAGAAGCAGAAAGACAGTGTAAGGTCCCAAAATGTACTTGACTCACCAGAATGCCAAAGAGAGAGATTCAAGATGAGGCTTGCAAAAAGAAGCAGATTTATTTATGGCCAAAAACAAAATACTGGGTGAGACTATATCCAGAACATACAGATAGATACAATGCATGTGAGGAATACCCACCCCTTGGGGAAAGTATAGCATCCTTTTATACCTTCAGAGACCTCAGCTTAGTACCCAGTTCTGCCCCCTGGCCCATGCCCTACTTGTAGCCCTGCATTGGCTGTGCAGCAAAGAACAGGGGGCTGAGTGCCTAGCAACCCCACTTCTTGAGATATCAGATTAATAAGAGGTGGAAGGGACCTATCTAGTCCAACCCCCACCAGGCGCAGAATGGTACACAAAAACAAGATAATATAGAGGTGAGATGACTGGTAGAAGCAAATGGCAGAAGCAATTCTAATTCTTAGCAAAGCAATTCTTACAGAAGCAAAACAGCAAGTAAAACCAATTCTACTGACTCTACTATTATGTCCCACTAATTCTACGTATTCTATTATTATTATGTCCCTTCAACAGAAGCAGAAGCAGAACAAACAAGAAGTAGAAGAGCAAAGATGAACAACAGTAACAGAGTTAGAAGGGACCTTGGAGGTCATCTAGTCCAACCCCCTGCTCACTCAGGAGACCTATACTAGGGATTCGAACCGCCGAACCGCCGACCTTTTTGATCGACAAGCTCAGCGTCTTAGCCACTGAGCCACCTAGCCAGGCTTTGAGCCACCTAGCCAGGCTTATGGAAGCAGAAGCAAACAAAGAAGATCAAAGCAGAAGATGAAAAGTAGAAGCAGAAGAAGGAAAAAAGCAGCAGCAGCAGAATGTCTATGGAGATTCCCCCCCCACACACACACACATCCAATCAGAGCTGAAGAAGCTTCTTGGATGAGAAGCGAAACATCTTTGAAGGAAAACCCAGTGGTGAAATCCAATTTTTTTTACTACTGGTTCTGTGGGCGTGGTCTGGCTTGGTGGGCGTTGCTTGGTGGGCTTGGCAGGGGAAGGATACTGCAAAATCTCCATTCCCACCCCACTCTGGGGCCAGCCAGAAGTGGTATTTGCCAGTTCTTTGAACTGCTCAAAATTTCCACTACCGGTTCTCCAGAACCTGTCAGAACCTGCTGGATTTCACCCCTGCTGGACTTTCTGGAAAAACCAGAAAGTCCATTTGCCTCTTGAGGGAAAAAGCACCTTTGGGATCAGCAGAAGCAGAACACAGAAGCAAAAGAACATAGACAGAAGAGAGAAGCAGAAGAAGACAGAAGCAGAAAAGAAGCAGAAGGAAAAGAAGATAGAAGCAGAAGCAGCAGATAGAAGACAAAGCAGAAGACAGATAGGGAGGAGAAGCAGAAGAAGGAATGTGCTACTGTTTGTCATGGGAAACAAAGATGCTGCCTCGCTCTGCTTTCCGTAGGCGATTCGAACCAAGCTGATCTGGACCAAAGATTTTTGTTCAGACATGGCTTGCATTTAAAAAAGGAATGTGTACTGCTAAACCATCCCTTTTCTTTCTGTAAAGAAATGGTGACTTCAGCTCTTTATTGTTAGGAAGAAACTCCAGCAAAGCCTGTCTGGCAGCCTGGCCTTTTATAGAAGCTGCCAGATGGATCAGCCAATCGGTTTAAAGTATTCTTCCCGCCTGGACAGGAGACCTGAGTGAAGCCTTCCTTCGGCTTCACTCTAGGTTTACTGACTATTCAACCATTTCTTTCCTAACTGGATAATGGCAATGCTTTCTTTCCAACGCTTTGCCTTCAGCAACAGTGCAATAGAACTTGGGGAAAACAGGGTTAGGGTTAGGGTTGCATGAGAATGCATCCGAGTCAGGGGTAAAATCCAGCAGGTTCTGACAGGTTCTGGAGAACCGGTAGCGGAAATTTTGAGTAGTTCAGAGAGCCAGCAAATACCACCTCTGGCTGGCCCCAGAATGGGGAGGGAATGGGGATTTTGCAGTATCCATCCCCTGCAACTCCCACCAAGCCATGCCCACCAAGCCACGCCCACAGAACCGAAAGTAAAAAAAAATGGATTTCATCACTGGTCCGAGTCCCTTCCTAGAACCCAAGCCTTAAACCGCTTTTCTCTTCTTTGTCCCTTATTCTACACTCTCTCTGTGCCTCAGCCTAAGGGAGCAGGTCTTGTGAAATAAAATTGATTCTTCTTCAGTGAAATGTGGTTTGCCCAGCTCTCCCACTGTTAAAAAGTTTCCTTGCTCAGGAAGGAAAACAGTTCAAAATGGTTGCCTTGGACTTCTGCTCCTTCGCCTCTAACCCAAAGGGTCCTTGGTGGTAGCGGGCGTCCTTTCGACAGCCGCCTCTGTGGTACTTTGATCGGTCCCTCTAAATAACTCAGGGTTTTAAAGACTTCCAATTCTCTCTCCAGACTTAATCATAAAAGACTTTTAAGTGGCCCTGTTGATTTTCAGAATTGTAGTATTTATTCTGAAGTTGTCTTTCTTAAGATAAGGCCCTCTCCCATTCATATATGTATTTTGAATGAAATTGATACAGCCCAGGGAAGTTACTTTTTCTTGTTTGTAAGGTTTTTCAGAGTTATTTTTGTGTTTTGTGTTGTTGTTGTTAGTTGCGAAGTTGTGACCGACCCATCGC
This sequence comes from Pantherophis guttatus, assembly GCF_059756535.1. Classification (NCBI taxonomy): domain Eukaryota; kingdom Metazoa; phylum Chordata; class Lepidosauria; order Squamata; family Colubridae; genus Pantherophis; species Pantherophis guttatus. The sequence continues at coordinate 160,400,454 of NC_142066.1, read as the reverse complement.
AGCCCCATGGATCACGTTCCTCCAGGCCTTCCTGTCCTCTACCATCCTCTGGAGTCCATTGAAGCTCACACCTACTGCTTCAGTGACTCCATCCAGCCACTTCATTCTCTGTCGTCCCCTTCTTCTTTTGCCCTCAATCTTTCCCAGCATGAGGCTCCTCTCCACTGAGTCCTTCCTTCTCATTAGGTGGCCAAAATAATTGAGTTTTGCCTTCAGGATCTGGCCAATCAGGGTTGATCTCCTCTAGAACTGACCGGTTGGATCGCCTTGCAGTCCAAGGGACTCACAGGAGTCTTCTCCAGCACTAGAGTTCAAAGGCCTCAATTCTTTGGCACTCAGACTTCCTTATGGTCCAACTTTCACAGCCATCTATTGCAACTGGGAAAACCATGGCCTTGACTACACACACTTTTGTTAGCAGGGTGATGTTATTTTTGTAGGATATGTAAAAAGATAACATGGTGCCCAACGAGGCACAACAGTGACTACTACGTGAGCTCAAATTAAAAAGGAAAAGTGGGACGGAAACAGGGAAACTCTGATGACCTGTAACTGAGGGCTGCCCTTCCCCCTGTTCCGCTATCTATATCCTAACCCTGACCCCCATCTCTCCCAATTGAGGCTTGGGCCAAAGTCCTTGAGGAATTTCCCTTCTAAGGTGGACCCGGCTCCTCCATGGTGCCAGCTGCGGTTCTTAAAACTTGACTGTATCTGATGAAAATTCCTAACCCCTAAGCTCTCACCTTCTTTGGAGGTCTTGATCTGGAATGTGGCCATTCTCTCTCTGTGCCAAGCTCTTCCTTGGTCCTAACCCTCTTTGGTGCCAGCACAATGCCGCAGCAGGACAGGGCCAAGTAGAGGTGGTTCCTGCCACTGGAGAGATGATTTGACTTCCACCCAGCAGTGAAATCCAGCCGGATCTATCCAGCTCACTCACACGAACAGGTAGGGCCGGCAGCGGGAGGCTCCACCCACCCTCCTGTTTTTTATCCTCTGCACATTTGCAGAAGAGGCGTGCATGCTCACATTTCTGAACCGGTATCAAAGGTAAGTACATTTCACTGCTGTTTCCACACTCCCTGTTGAATGCCACAGATGGATGGGCTTCATCAGCGGTGAAATCCACTTACCTTCACTACCGGTTCAGGAATGGGAGCGCACTGGAGCACGCCTCTTCTGCACCTGTGCAGAGGGTAAAAAATGGGATGTAATGACATCCCAGCAGGTGGGCATAGCCTCCTGCCGCCGGCACTACCGGTTCACACGAGCCAGATAGATCCGGCCAGATTTCAGCACTGGGCATCATGTGGCATTCCATGCAGGGCATCAGAGGAATGCGTTGACGGTCCCATGCCATTTTGACTAGATGGTGCAATGGCAGGATTCCATCAATGGCCGGTCGATCCTGTACAAGTGCCAGCTGGACTTTGAGAGCAAATGTCCAAGAACCCATTTGCAGCTGGGAGGAGAGGGTTTGAGGTAAGCCTTATTGTAAACCTTAAGACCCAAAGAACTAATCTCCACACAGAAAGCAACTGGAAGCATTTGGCACATGTGTGAGACAGAGCACACGCCAAACCTACACCCATCAGGTAGCGAGACGGTTTCCTAAATGTTGTCCGATGCAGCTGGGTGCCCATGATGTAATCTGAGCCTGTCTGGCGCATGGCAGAAGCAGGGGGTGCCGGGCGCTCACCACGTGCCACCTCTGCTCTGAAGATTTGATGAAATGCCCCTATTATGATCCAGAGATCCGTGGAGCAAAGCAGGCAGACACCTGATCCTCTCGAGCCTCCCAGAGTCCAGGGCTGCAGCTCTGCCTAATCTCTGTCTCCGGCCTCTCTCGAAAGCCACCTTGGGGCCCAAGGAAGCCATGGCTCACTGTGGGGGGCGCAGAAATGGGTAACAAGCAGACCATCTTCACCCAAGAACAGCTGGATGCTTATCAGGTACCCGGTCTATCTATCTATCTATCTATCTATCTATCTATCTATCTTTCTTTCTTTCTTTCTTTCTTTCTTTCTTTCTTTCTTTCTTTCTTTCTTTCTTTCTTTCTCGCTCTCCTGCTGTGTTTCTCGGAGAGGAGGGGAGAAAGATTGCTGCTCCTTGTGAAGGGAGCTTCTTCTCAAGGTGGGGTGAACAGGGGAAATGGGGAGGGTGAGTGGGCAGAGATGAGGAGGAATTGCAAGGCTTCATGCAGGGAAAATGGGGGGGCGGGGAGAGGAGGGAGGACTCCTGTCAAGTGGTAATAGATGATGCAAAATTGCCCAGCATCGAGGGATCCTATGCTTGCTGGCTCTCACGCTCCTATTTCATGTTGCTTTCGTCTTTCAGGATGTCACATTTTTCACAAGGAAAGAAATCCTGAGGTGAGACCTGCAACTGCCCTGCAAATTCCTAGACCCAACGGGAGAAAGTCTTTTCGAAGGGTTGGGATAGAAGAGGCAGTTTTTTTCGACTTGCTCCCCCAAGCCAAAGGGAGGGGAGCTCCTTATTCTAGCTGCGAAGTGAAGGTGGCCAAGGCTTGGCAGTTTCTCCTTAGGCTGGCATTCACACAGAGCTCCATGCCACAGGTGAACCAGTAAAACGCCAACGGGTGTCTGCTCGGAAGGCATCCTTTACTCCAAACCAAAGTGTGCAGGATTACCACCACAGTGTAAAAGCAATGCAATTTTAGGACATTGTTTTTGACCGTAGATTGAGACCCCTGCTTGCTACAAAGGCCCTCCCTTCCATGGGTCATGAGTTCTCGCAAGAGGGCAGGACCCCGGGCCCATTGCTCATGACATCCGAGGGAAGAGCGCTTTCCTCAGATGAAAGCTACTCTCTGTCGCAATTTGTAGGACAAGCTGTGTCCAAGGGACACGGCTGGGGAAAAGCCTGCCGTTCATGAAACCTAAGAGTGAGCCCGTTTTTCATCTCTGGGATGGGAGCCAAGGCCATAACTGCACCATGAACAAGGCATGCATTATTGATTGGGAAGGGAGGCTCTTCGAAATGTGGGCTTCCATCTGCTCTTCCTCTAACTGACCAAGGCTGTCCAAACTAAAAGAGGGCCCGGTCCCCCCAACACCACAAGGGCAGCGCTGACAAAGACGCCTGCCAAGCAAACACCTCTCCTCTTGTCAGCTGCCTGTGCGGGAAATGCCCCATTGCTACTTTTTCACCACTTCGCCCACCGCCCCCCCCCCCAAAGTCCCACATTCAAGGGACTGATAGCAAATAAAACAAGGGAGTCCACCCCGCGAACTGCGGAAGGAAGCAACACGCTTGGGTCGAAACCGAAACACCAGCTGAGGAAGGTGGGAAGGGTGTGCAGGAGGAGAAAGGGAGAGCAAGAAGGTGGGGCTTTTCGGCAGCACTAGCAGCTGCCAGGTGAGGCTGACCAAGCATTCACTCAGACGGGCCTCAGAAACTGGAATCTATCCTCTGTCTCGGGTCCCCAGCCTGTGGGCTGCGGTGCATTACTGGGCCATGATGTTTTCACAACCGGGCCAGGTGAATGGCCGGCTGAGGCACACACATTTGCACATGTGCACAGCCCCAAGCACGCAAGGATCATGGGGGCTCACGGCCCATTTGCGAGAGCATCATGGGTGCTTGGGGCCTCATGTGAGCATCACAGGAACTCGTGGCCCTACTCGCATGAGCGACTGGAAAGCAGCGTTGTATTCTCACCCCATAGAAATAGTCAGACAAGGGAAGGGTTTTGTGGCTCCCGGTGTTTTCTTTTCTGTGCGAAACGGGTCCAAATGGCTCTTTGAGTGTTTAAGGTTGCAGACCCCTGGTATAAGGTCTCCTGCGTGAACAGAAGGCTGGGTTAGAAGACCTCCAAGGTCCCTTCTGGCCCTAGGATTCGATGACTCTAAGTGCATATATGTCCACACACACACACACACCCCACACACACAAGCCAGACAATACTTAAAGTACATCCAACTGTGATTCAGAGAAATTCACATTCATGGAAAGACGGGTCCCAAAAAAGACCATCATGGCTGATGAAGCAACAGCTGGAGGGAGCTGGGAATGTTTCATTTTGAGGCAACAGAAAGGTGGGATGCGAGGATGCCTCTGGCAGACCTCCTGAAAGAGGGTCTTAATTTAAAGGAAATGCTACATCCTGGAATTCAGAACCCGGAATAAAGTTGCAGAATAAAGGTTGTGAGAAGAGCAGCAATTCAAGAGCGGATCTACTGCTCAGAGAGCCAGCTTGGTCTAGCGCTGAAGCTCCCCCCAGGCTAGAAACCAAGAGACGGGGAGTTCTAGTCCCACTTCAGGTGGGAGAGCCAGATGGGTGACTTTGGGCCAGTCCTTCTTTCACAGGTGGGGAAACTGGGAGAAGGAAGGAGTCTTCACGCGTTCCCCGCCTTGAGTGATTTATCAAAATAATACGGGTGGGACAGGGGTGAAATTCAGCTGGTTCTATCCGGCTCAGGCGAACATGTAGCAGTGGCTGCGGAAGGCTCCACCGACCCACATAGACGTCATGACGTTGCTTTTTTGTGATGATTTTAAGCCACTGAGCTTTGCACATGTACAGACAATGGTGCGTGCACATTTGTAAACTGGTAGGGAAGGTAAGTGAATTTCACACCTGGGGCGGGATATAAAAGAACAAATGAACCCCAACCAGGGGTGCCAGAGCAGCCGACGTCCGTAGCGTTGCCAAGGCTAAGGGTTCCCTTGTGGTGGGAGTGCTTTGCAAACCTCGTGCCAGTCGGGAAGCTTCCCTGGTGCAGGGCAGTGTTCCTGGGCATCTTCAGCCCAACATGGGCATCCTCTCTTCTTGTTCTCACCCACTGAAGGCAGGTGTCCCAAGGCCAGGTGTCCTCTGCTTCTTTCCTTGCAGGCTGTTTGACAAGTACCGTGACTTGGCGCCCCAGTTAGTGCCACAAGACTACACCAGGAAGCCCAGCGTGAAGCTCCCCTATGAGCTGATTGCCAGCATGCCAGAGCTCAAGGTACAGGGGTGGGTGGGTGGCAGGCAGGACATCCAGGGCTGGTCCTGACTGGCGGAAGAACATTTCTGTGGGCTTTGGGCCTCTCTGCCCGGCTATCACCAAGGAGGACTTAGAGAAGAGTGATGGTCAGTGTGTGTGTGTGTGTGCTGCTGTGAGAAGGGGAGTCATCCCTAACCCTTAGTCAGCCATGACTGCAAATAGTTCAGTGGGGCAAACAAGGGAAGTCAAGGGGGCTGAAACCCACAAAGAGCCTTAAGAACCCTAACCATGGCTGTTCCCCCTCCCCTCTTCCTTTTGTATGTCTAGCCATGTTTCCCTTGAGGGAGGGGTCGCCTGCAATGCCAACTGGCCCCCACCCTTGAGACACCCTAAAATACCCCCAAAAGAGAGGCTAAAGTTGCTCCCTTCCCCAATGACACAAATACACACACACCCAGCATAGTATAGCTAAATATCCCCTCGTGGGCATTTAAGAGTGGAAATAGGAAGGGCAGCTGAAAAGACTTGCAGAATTCAGCCATTTGGCACCCAAATTCAGCCACAGGATTTCCTGATTCTGGGCGCAGGGCGGTACTTTAGCTCGTACCTTAACCCAGCGAAGGGGGAAGCGAGGCAACAGATGGAGGTAGCTTTAAGGCGCCTGTTGGGGCTCCTCCCCACACCCGCCCTCTTGTCCCTTCCCATCCCTGCTGGCTCCCCTAGATCTCAGTCAGTGAGCAGACACAACTTTGGTCAGTTTGGGTGAACTGAGGCCTGCTGGAGTGCCAGTGGTTGTGGCATCTTCTTAGACCAGAGTGTCAAACTCAAGGCCCACTACTTAGATCTGGCCCACAGGGCCACCCTGGAAACAGCAAAGGATTGCCCCACAGTGCCTCTGCCAGCGAAAACGGAGCTTGGGAGCCCATTTTCACTGGCAGAGCGCTTGGGCCACCACGAGTGCTGACACGAGTGATGTTGAGCCAGCCGCACACACCCTGCCCCCCCCCAATTGAGGACGCAGCCCTCAACGAAATTGAATTTGACACCCCTGTACTTGACTATTAAACAAGTTTGGGCACTCTGGTAGCCCCAGAATGAAAGTATAATTAATCAAACTCTTCCTTAATTGATATTGGAGACTGATGCTATAAAGGCAAACCAATAATCAGTAACAGTAATAGTAACAGAGCTGGGAGGGACCTTGGAGATCATCTAGTCCAACCCCCTGCTCACCCAGGAGACCTACACAAGGGATTCGAACTGCCAAACTGCCGACCTTTCAGATCGGCAAGTGGTTGACAGTTGATGGGGAATTTGGCACAAATGCTTAAAGCGAACATACAAAGCAGTCAAATACGAAGCGGGGACTTTCTCTGTGAGTTCTTAGCTGAACAAAATTGAATTAAAGGAATTCGGGAAGAAAAGCGGACAGTTTATTTGGGCCCAGGGGGAGCTTCAGGGAAAACGGGCAGGAACTCTTGTCCTCAGGCCAGAGAAAGAGGAAGAATCACCTTCTCCTACTCTGGGCATAGAGTAGTCCTGGTCTCCAGAGCTATGCAGATAAGAAAAGGCAGGCTTTTGCAGGGGGGGGGGTGCCCTTAGCTTCTTCAAACCATAGTTCCCCTGGAGCAATCAAAGGTGATTCTGGATTCCTCTGGCCTCGAAGGGCACTCGACAGCCAGGACTCGGGTTCAAAATCTACACAGGCCACTTGCGGCTAAGGGAACCAGGCTTGTTCAGCCTCACAGGAAGGAGGCTGTCATCCTGCCAGCAGGAAGCAGGTGCAGAGGGATTCTCCATGGCACCCGAGGGCAGGATCAGAAGCAGCGGGTGAAAACTCATTGGAGGGAGATTCAGCCTGGGATTCAGGAGAAATTTCCCCGTAGTCCATGGAATAGCTCTGGGTGCTCCATCACTGGAGGTTTTCAAGAAAAGATTGGGCCACCATTTCTCCAGGAAGTTAAAAGATCTCCTGCCTTCGGGAGGGTGTCAGACTAGAAGATCTCCAAGGACCCTTCTGGGCCTATCTTATGATTCTATGCCTTCTTCCCCCCACCCCACAGGACAATCCCTTCCGCCAGCGCATAGCCGAGGTCTTCTCAGAGGATGGGGAAGGCAACATGACCTTGGATGACTTTTTGGACATGTTCTCAGTCATGAGCGAAATGGCACCGCGTGACCTCAAAGCCTATTATGCCTTCAAAATCTACGGTGAGCAGGCAGGTGCTGGAGTGGGATGGGCGAGGAACCATGGGATGCTCACAGGGAGGCAGGAAGCTGCAGCTACCGTGTTTGTCCCTCTCTCATTAAGCACCACCAAGGACACTGAGGTCTCCAGCCAGGTGCGCTGGGCTAATGAACTGGAACTCCCGGGGCCCCTTCCTTTCTTTTGCGGGGCAGGGGGAAGGACCAGCTGTTGCCAAGAGGCACACCTGCAGCAGAGGGGAAGAAAGAAGGGGGCAGGCCGGGGGCCCAAGGCTCCTTCCTTTGCCAGGAGCTACTGAGGGCTTAGAGCAGGGGTGCCATTCACTTACCTTCGCTACTGGTTCACAAATGTGAATGCATGCACAGAGCGTCAAAAACAGGACGTGATGATGTCTGGCCAGGTGGGCGAAGCCTCCCTCAGCCGCCGCTACCAGTTCGTCCGAACCGGATTGAACCGGCTAAATACCACGACTGGTTTAGAGGGAAGTCGTTCAGATACCTCCACCCGCACCTGCTCCCTGTCCTCTGCTGGGAAGCTTTCAGGGCTGGGAACTCCTATGCCCCCGGGGCCATTCCTAGAAGGAAGGCCTTCTTCATTCTCCCTTCCTCTTGAGCCCCTCATTTCCATTGGGCCAGCTGCAGAGTTGGGGATGAGCTGGGCAAGGGCAAACTGTTGGCAGGCTGAGCTGTGAGCGACCAGCCTTCCTTTTGGAGTGCTCCATGGAGGCTGAGCTGCCCACCCACTTTCCCTGTGTGTGTGTCTGTGAGAGAGAGAGGGGGGAGGGAGGGAGGGAGGGAGGGAGGGAGAGAGAGACTATCAATCCTTTTCTTCAGAAGCCCCTTGTCTGGGGCCGGCTGAGTCTGGATATTGGATGCTCCGTCTTCCAGAGGAGAATTCCCCAACCTTTCCAGGTTGGGGGCCCAGAGCTGGGGGGAGAGGGGAAAGTGGGGACATGAGTGGGGCTCTGCATGTGGGCACATGCATGTGACCCAGCCGCCCACTCCCGCAGCCAGTTGCAAAAAGGCTGCAGCCCGGTAGTGGGCCACAGACTTTCCAGAGGAAAGCAACAGCTCTCCCTTTCCGTCCGTGGAGGTCGGAGGCCAAGTGTGGGTGAGGGGAGTCTCCTCTGGCCGTCACTAAGCGTTGTGGGGGCTCCTTCAGCAGACTTTAATGATGACAACTACATCTGCAAGTCTGACCTGGAGAAGACGGTCAACAAGCTGACCCGCAAAGAGCTGACCCCGGAGGAGGTCAGCCTGGTGTGCAACAAAGTGATCGACGAAGCCGACTTGGACAACGATGGCCGGCTCTCTCTGGAAGACTTCCAGCACATGATCGTGAGAGCGCCCGACTTCCTCAGGTCTGGGGGGGTCTTCTTTCTGCGCCCCTCCACCTCCACCTGTCTCTCTCTTTTCCCCCAGTGAGGAAGCTAGTCCTGGGGGAGACCCTCCCTTCAAGCCAGCTGGGAAACCCGGCTTTAGTTGTGTAAGGTCCAATAATAATAATATGTTTAAGCTCATAAATGCCAAATAAGAAACTTAAACAGAGGCTTGAGTAAACTAGCATTTAATCTTAATCAAGCTTCAATGGTTAGCTGTTCCAAACACATACAAGATACATGCAGGTAACAACTACAAACAAGAGAGGAAATGTGAACCCCTTTTACATTGTTTAGGAAAGTCATAAACCTCCAATTCTGGCATCTTTGATTTGTGGGTTGCCTGGAACAGGGTAGAGCCCCTTGATTAGCACCATTAGCGTTACCTCTTCCTGATCATCTTCTTTGTGTTCACACTTGTCTATTTAGCCCCATGGAGTTCCCCATGAAGGGAACTCAAGATACCGATACAGAGATAAGGTTCTGATCAAAAGGTGGAACATATGTTTTGACAAATGCCAGATACTTTATAGACCCCAATAATAGTACATGTTTGTTCCAGGAAGTTAGTCAATGTGGCATATTTTTGTTACAACTTTAAAGGCATTATATATGTATATGTTCCAGGAAACAAATATTTACAGCATGCAGGTATACAAAGACATCATATATCATACATATATGTTGCAGGAAACAATTAACAAGTTTCTACCAATTCTAGTATTTCAGGATATCTATTTCCTGACAGTTGAACAACCTCCCAGAGCCCCATTTAGGATTTGGCTCCAGAGGAAGCCTCAAGGGCCGCGGTGGCTTCAGGCTGGTGCCAGCTGAGCCAAAGCTCTTCTCGTGGGCAAAACTGTCATACACCACACACCAGCAGTGAAATGCACTTACCTTCACTATCGGTTTGGGAGTTTGAACGTGCGCGCCTCTTCTGCGCATGCAGAAGGTCAAAAACAGGATGTAATGATGTCCCGGTGGGTGGGCGGAGCCTCCCGCCAACTGGCACTACCAGTTTGCATGAGCCGGATAGATCCAGCCGGATTTCATCACTGCCACACACACACACACACACACACACACAAACACAGATACACAGCATTTTCTGTGCAGAATGCTACCAACCAAGACACCAGCACTTTCTCTCCACTCCATTTGGGGGTGGGGGTCCCCCTGAAGAGGCAAGAGACTAATGAGGGGTTCTGGGAGGTGAAGCCCAGGGGGCTGGATGCTGCCAGGCTGGGCAAAAGTCTGGAATAAGTGGCGTTGGCCGAAAATTTTGTGATAACGGTTTTGATTAACACCTCTGACTGCTCCCCTCACAGAAGCTCCCGAATAAATTGTGCTTTGTTTGTTTGTTTAACAGCACCTTTCATATTAGAATCTAATCAAAAAACCTGACAGGCTCTCCAAGCAATGAACGTCATCGATACGTCTCCCCTTCTTTCCGGTGCTGAACTGATACGCAGCAGGTGACACCTGCCACTCACTTGGATCCCTTTCAAGCCCTCCAGACCCTCCTGATGGCCAGAGGGAAACAAATGCTCCAAAGAGGAGGAGGAGGAGGAGGAGGAGGAGGAGGAGGAGGAGGAGGAGGAGGAGGAGGAGGAGGAGGAGGAGGAGGAGGAGGAGGAGGACAACAACAACTACCTTCCCTCTTAAGTACATCATTATGAAATGAGAATGGATAATATTTTTAACTTAACAGTAGGAAGACGTTTGATTTTGTTTTTAGAAGTCAGAATTCTTGTCAATTTGCTTCGCCTGTGAAAGGAGCCAAACCATTCTAGACCCTGGGAAACTACATCAAGCACCAGTAGCTGCTATTGGCTGAAATTGCTCGGTGCATTATGGACTCCGGTGTATTAGGGGCAGCGGTGCTGGAGTTAGACTGGGCTGAGCGAGGATATTACTGGAACTGACCAAATGACCCTGAAGTAGACGTTCCCCATCGGGGACGAGGGACAGGGTTTCCTTACGGGAGATTGACCAGAGCCTCGTGCCTCAGAAGAAAACTGCCAGCCCGCTTTGGCTCTTCCCGGCTGTGAAATAAAGAACCTGATTGGACAGCTAAAAAAATCTGGGATGGTTTGAATTCAACTATATTTCATCGCACGAGAACAAAGATAAAAGCCCAGGCAAGTCCATCCTTGTTTCTAATCCCGTTCTTTTTTTGGGGAAGGGGCTGTTTTTGCAATAACTGTCTGCCTTTTTTCCTTGGCCTGTGCACCTTAAAAGTCCTCCGTCCATGTTTCCCATCTTGAGTGATGCTCCTACTCATTTTTAAGGGATGGGGTCTCATTGTGTCACCTTCCTCTTGTCCCCAACTTGCTGCACGACTGACCTGGAGGTCTTTGGTCATCCTGAGATTTGACCCCAAACTTTCCCTAGGGACAATCCAGCGTACCTTGATGAAGAACCTGAGGATGAATGATCTAAGGGGGGGGCCTCTGCACGAGCCCTGCTGGCTGTCACACCCCCTCGGCCCCTCCCTCTGCTCACTGAGCCCGCCGTGTGGCTGTATGGCATAGACTGCGGTCTGAGTTCAAAGCAATTTACTCTTTTCTGTTAACAGTGCACCAAGGTGAGGGCTATCAGGGGCCACCAGAGGTCACCCTCACAGCGTGGTCACCTGTATAACACACACCCCTCAGGATTTTAAGTCACCCATTTAACCCAGTATCTATACACTCGTAATTCAGAATCTATGCTGGCATTTCCCTTATCAACAGAAAATTGGAAACCTTTATTCATCTGTTAGCTAAACTCTGCAAAACAACCAGAAAAGATGGAAATGCCTGAACAAAGTGCTCAGCTCAGCATCTGCAGTTTGCAATGAGGAAGGGGAAGTCCATGTGAGAGCTGGCTCGGTACTAGGGAGCGTCTAGTGGACAGGGAAAGTGCCATGCCAGAACTGGGGAGGTCCAGGCGCACCTGAGTCCCAGGCATGGGAGTCCACTGGGTGACTCTGGGCCGCTCCTTCCTCGCAGATTCAGGTGGGGAGGGGGGCAGGGGGGAGAGCACTGAACGAGGGAGAAAAGTAGCAACAGCAATTTCTTGTTGGTTGATGTGCTTCAGTGGTGGGATTCTATTGGTTCTACCTGGTTCGGGCAAACTAGGAGCAGCGGCAGCGGGAGGCTCCGCTCACCCACCCAGACATCATCACAGGCGCTCTGTGCATGCACAGAAGGCTCTGCGCATGTGCAGAGATGGCGCGCGTGCTGACTTTTCCGAACCGGTAGCGAAGGTAGGTGAATACCACTACTGTTGTGTTTGTTCTTGGATGTGCCGAGTCCATCCATGACTCGAGATTCAGAAGAATCTTGACAGATTTGGGCCCTGGGCCCACCAGATGCAGCTGATTGGCGAGGAAAGGGAGGTCCTGCACTCAGGCAGGAAAGTTGCCCCCTGCCCAAAATGCCTACATACAAATTAGGGGGCATCTGGCTCAAGAGCACTAACAGTGAGTAGGGGTCTATGGCTCACAGTGGAAAACCACTTAAGGAAGGGCCAACAATGAACGGCAGTTGTCAAAAAAGCCACTGGCGAACCTGGGCTGCACCAACTGAAGAACAGAGTCGAGATCGCGTGACATGAAGATGTCGCTTCATATGGCACTCGTGAAGCCACACTTGGACTACTGCTGGTAGTTGTGGTCACCAGTTAGGAAAAAGACCCTAGGAAGCATAATTTACTAGGCCTCTGCCTCCTAGACCTGGAGATTTTCTAAAATAGACTGGACAACCAGAATCCAAATAGAGCTGGAAGGGACCTTGGAGGCCTTCTAGTCCAGCCCCCTGCTCAAGCAGGAGACTCCATACCATTTCAGACAAATGACTGTCCAGTCCTTCTTAAAAACCTCCAGTGATGGAGCAACTCCAACTTCTGGTGGCAAGCAGTTCCACTGGTTAATTGCCTTTGCTGTTAAGAAGTTTCTCCTCTTCTGCCTTGAACAGAGGGTTGGACTAGAAGGCCTCTGAGGTTCCTTCCAGCCCCAAGATTCCATGTCGTGTCTTCAGCTAATTGATTACAAAGTTTTCACATTGCAATGGGCTTTTAGTGCGAGTTCAACAAAGAAGGAAAATGAGAGAGGGAGGGAGGGAGGGAGAGGTGGGGGAGAGAGAGGTTCCTTCCACTCCTAGCCAGAGCCTTGGTGGCACCCCGACCTGCCAAGACCTGCCTTGCTTTTCTCCAGGAATGTCAAAAATTCCTGCCCTGGGCAGGGCCCAGACTGAGGGATCCCCCGGATCCTGATCAACCCTAACATGGAACAGATTTAACGCTGGGCCTCGCGACCAAGCCCAGCCCGAGGGGGGGGGGGAGAAACACCTTTTTAGCAGCGCGGGAGCAAACACAGCTACTGTTGGCCCCTGGCATCCGAGGCAGGTCTGCCAGAGATGGGTGGGTCCTCAGGAGGAGGAGGAGGAGGAGGAGGAGGAGGAGGCTGCTCTGTGTTAAGTCAGCATTTCCCAGTGACCTTTTGAGCCCAGTTCCAAGCTCCCAGTCCTCCCTAGGGAAGGACAGGCTGTTCTTCCTCCTGGGGAATCTGCGGAAGGGACCTTCCACCAGTGAGCATGAAGCTTTTGGGCACCTCCTGCGTCTTCCTTCTCGGGGTTATGATGCTCCCCAAAGCAGGTAGGTCTCATGTCCCACCTCCCTTTGGAAGGAAAAAATCTCGAGAGTTGCTGTGGGAGGTGGGGGACTCATCCCATGGGACCCTCGGATTAAATCTCTCTCCCTTCACCCAGAGAGAGAGGAGCCTCTGCAGGAGAAGGCAGGACTCCTGCCTCCCCCCTACACAGCTACACACACACACACACACCTTTTGCTACTCCAGGGCAAGGAGGGAGGGGACTTCTGGGAAGACTCATCATCTGAAAGACCCGGGATGGACCCTTGAGCTGGGCTTCTTAAAGGAAGTTGCTGCCTTTGCTGCTGCACACGAGACAGGTGCCCCGGATCAAGGGTGGAGAGAGAAGGGGGCAGAAGAGGCTGCCAAGAGATCCCATTTGGTCTCTCCAGAGGAGCAAGCTACACCTTTTCCCTCCCAAATGTTTCCCGTGATTTGCAAGAGAGGAACCACAGTGCCCCCTCTGCCGAAGGGACCGGAAATGGAGACTGGCTACCAGAAGGGAGAATTCACCGTGGAAACTTTCTGTGGAATGAAGGAAAGAGGAAAGACACAAAATCCAGCTTGGACAAATGTCTCGGGCAGACCCTCCAATGCCCCAGAGGAACGGGGGCACCAGATTGGCTATTGTCCAAATCCAGATGCCAAACGCAGAGAAGGAAACGCCCGTTCTGGCTCTTAAAGCAGCCCAGCCACTTCCCCACTATCCGCTTCGATATACTGGTTTGGTCGAAGCTCTTGGGCAATTTTTTTTTTTTTAATTTGATTTATATGCTGCCCTTCTCCGGAGACTCAGGGCGGCTTACAATGCATTAAGCAATAGCCTTCATACTTTTGTATATTTATACAAAGTCAGCTTATTGCCCCCACAATCTGGATCCTCATTTTACCTACCTTAGAAAGGATGGAAGGCTGAGTCAACCTTGAGCCTGGTGAGATTCGAACTTACAGTAATTGCAGACAGCTGGTGTTAATCACAATGCTATCAGTCTGCTGAGCCACCAGGCCCAGATGGGGAAACTGAGTTCACGTCCCACCCGAAGCAAAAAAGCCAGTTGGAGACGTTTGGGCCGGCCCCTCCCTCTCAGTCCGCCGCAGCCAAGGGATCCCACTCAGAACAAATCCGGCCCTGTCCTAGCAGGGAAGATGCCAGGACGGGGGGAAAAAAACAGTTTGCCGTGTATGGGGATTGTTTGCCTGTCCTTTCTTTTGCTTCAGTGTGACTGAACAAATATTGTTTTTTTTTTTAATTTAATTTGTATACCGCCCTTCTCCCAGAAGGGACTCAGGACGGTGAACAGCCAAAATTAAAATACATACAATACAAAAGTTAAGATAATTAAAAGAGATTAAATCAATTGGCCTCCCAATTTAAAACCCCAAATCTATAAAATTGAAAATCCCATTAAAAACCATTTAGGCTAGGCCGGCTTGCTGGAATAAATAAGTCTTCAGGGCTTTACGGAAGGTCCGGAGGTCCGGGATCAATCATATTCCAGGAGGTAGCTCATTCCACAGGGCGGGTGCCCCCACAGAGAAGGCTCTACCCCTGGGGGCCGACAGCCGACATTGTTTGACCGACGGCACCCTGAGGAGGCCCTCTCTGTGAGACCGTATTGACCGGTGGGAGGTTATTGATAGCAGCAGGCGGTCTCGTAAGTACCCTGGCCCTAAGCCATGGAGCGCTTTAAAGATGAGAACCAACACCTTAAAGCGCACCCGGAAGAGCTCGCGCAGGAGAGGTGTTACATGGGAGCGCCATGTCGCTCCCATAATCACCCGCGCAGCCACATTCTGGACCAGTTGGAGCCTCCGGGTGCTCCTCAAGGGGAGCCCCCGGAGTGTCAGTCACCTTGGGATTTTGGCAAAGTAAAAAGCACGATCCTGCGGAGGGGAGCTCCGTTTTTCCGCCTCCATCCTTGGGTGCCAAGAAAGTGGGGCCCTGACCGAAGGGGAAGCAAGGCTTTCATAGAGGTTAAGGGCTTCAAGGTGGAAACCAGTGGTAAAATGCAGCCGGTTCTATCTGGCTCAGGCAAATCGGTAGTGCCGGTGGTGGGAGGCTCCACCCACCTGCCCGGACGTCATCACATCCCGTTTCTGATGCTCTGTGCATGCGCAGAGGGGTCGTGCATGAGCAAAGTGACCGCATGCATGTGCACGCACTCCCATTTGCAAACCGGTAGCGAAGGTAAGTGGATTTCACCCCTGGGTGGGTGTCTGATGGGATTCAAAGTGATAGGTCTGGCAGTATATTCCTCCTGCTGGGAATCTTAGCCAAATCCTGGGCGGCTCCCACATTCCCTTCATGTGTGTCAAAACCAATGCCTGGATTATTATTCCGGTTCCAGGATGGAGGTGAATATGACTGAAAGGTTGCGAGGAGCAGAGAGCCAATGCCTGGAAATATTTCTCAAAAATGACCGACTGCGACCCCTGGACATAAGTCGGGTTTTTAGACTAATGTTACAAGTGACTGTTCCCTGTGTCTGTTTTCCACCTAGGAGCCCAAGCCTCCTGCTCGAGTAGTTGTGGGGGCTTCCTAGCTGCCTGCTCGTGTCACGCAACCTGTGAGAACCTGGGAAGTTGCTGCCCCGATTATTGGAACTTCTGTGTGAAGATCTCACCCTCCTCTGGCACCCTGCTTGGCGGGAAAGATTTCGCTCTCCTAAATGTGACTTTTGAGACAGGCGTCCCCGTGACGTGCAGGTGAGGCCAGGAAAAGCATTTTGCATTGTGATGTCATGGGGGAAAAGTTCGGGACTTCACTTGTCGTGCAAAAGCTGCCTAGTTTCCTTATCCTCATCCTAAAAAGTTGTTTCGGTGATGCTAAGCCAGAATCTGATGTGGTTAATTGGAAGGTAATTAAAATGTGATGTAGCTGATGGAGGAATTGATCAACCTGTTTTAGGACCCCAGACCCAAGATGCCCGAATGAATCTTTTCTTGAAAACTTCCACTGATGGAGCATCAGGGGTGGAATTCAGAAATTTTAGCAGCTGGTTCTCTGCCCAGTTGCTGGGTGGGTGTGGCCATGGAGGGTGTGGCCTACTCAGCCTCCTGCACCACAGGTGGGGGGTGTTTTTGCCCTCCCCAGGCTCCGAAGGCTTTTCTTTTTTTTCTTTTTTTTATTAAAAAGTTTTATAAGAAATACAAACAATTTTCTCCCCCCCCTTCCCCTTCCCCACATAAATTATACATTTTCTTATACATAAGAAATCCTCCATATACATGTTTCCCTTAAAGAAAGCATTAAAATAAAACATTTTAATTATATTCGGAGTTGCTCTTCTCCTTCTTCCCTCATTCCACAACAAACCTTCTTCTCCTCCTCCTTTCTTTCCCATCCCTCCCTCCTCTTCCCTCCTACCTCTTCTCCCACCTCATCCTACTTCCTTTCCCTTTCCCCCACTTCTCTCTTCTTTTCCCCCTTCTCGCCTTCACTCCTACTCCTGTCCCCTTCCCTTCCCTTCCTCCTCTCCTTTCTTCCATTCCTCTCCCTCCCTCTCCTCTTCCTACCCCCTCCTCCTCTCTCCTTTCTAACTTCTTTGCTGTGAAATATTTTTCTCCTTTAGTGTCTGAGCAGCTCCTATATTCTAGAATACACTTTCTTCTGCTAAAACATTTCTCTATTCATCACTTTCCCCCCCTCCCTTATCCCCCCCTCCCCACCCCACCCCTGACTTCCCAGAGCAAAAACAGGGTATAGCATCTAACAAACATATGCTACAATAAACTAACAAATTATAAAGTTCAAAGCTCCCACGTGTTCTTTAACTCCCTTTGCTCCAATTCAACAACCTCCCTTTTATAAATTCTCAATACCAATTAAATTAAATTCATTCTTCCTAGTTAAATAGAAAAAAAAGAAAAAAAAAACCTTTTTCTTAATGCATAATCCAATACTTTAGCAGTCTTACAAGCAATAAAAATCATGAATAAATTCCATTTCTATACCAGAAAAAAAATTTTCATCTTAGAATCTTGCACATTTTATCTCATATATCTTTTAAAATAATATAGTCTAATGTTAAGCATTTTAAAAATCTCTAAATACCTTTAAAACACTTATTTACCAAATATAAATTTCAGAATCTATAGGAGGGTATCTTTCAATTTTTCAATTAACCGTCTTAATACCTCTAACTTTTTTAAAAGAACAACCCTTAATTATCCAAAACTAATTATCAGTTTACAATAAAATTCTGAGTTTAACATTAATCCTCTTCGCTTCAAAGGGTTAAACATCCTAAAAGCTTATACAATTTATCTCATATATCTTGTAGAATAATATAACCTTATGTTAAACATTTTAAAAATCTTTTAATACCATTAAAACACATATTTGCCCGTTGCCAATTTCAAAATCCACAGGAGAATATCTTTCTTAATCTTCTGTTCTTCACTTCTTTTTGTATTTTTTCCAATCCTTTTTTTTTTATAAATTCTTTCAACAATCCCCCCAGTTTTATTTTGGAAACTTTTAAAATAGTGATTTGAGGTTGATGTTTCTGAAATACTCGCTCTCTTCTTGAAGTCAGCTTTTCTAACTTAAAATCCTCATCTCGTCTCTTCTGGTTTGTATAATCATTCAATCCATTTCTTTGTCCATATAGCCAAAATTTGTTGCCATAAAGATTGTCAGCTTGCAATAAAGAAACCATTTATTACGAAGGCTTTTCTTGAGCCTCTGGGAGGGCAAAAATGGCTCCCCCCGGGGTCCAGAGGCCCTCCAAAGGCCAGAAACGGGCCTGTTTTGGGATGTCTGGTACTTCCGGTAGGCCCATTTTTCACCCTCCCAGAGCCTCCGTGCAGGCCCTGAATTTATCTGGCATCCACAATGGGCTGCATGGAGACTCCTGGGAGGGGAGGGGAGGGGAGGGGAGGAGCAGGGTGGGCGTGGTCAGCCAGTTCTTGCAACTACCGGTTTGGCAAACCAGATGTAAAATTTGCATTAGCAATCCCACCCCTGCAGAGCACCCTGTAATTCCAAGAGCCAGGCTATTTTTTGGCAGGATATCTATCACTGGAGGTTTTTAAGGAGAGACTAGACAGTCACTTGTCTGAAATGGTATAAGACCATGATGGCGAATCTATAGCATGTGTGCCAGAGGTGACACGCAGCACTCTCT
Organism: Pantherophis guttatus; assembly: GCF_059756535.1. NCBI lineage: Eukaryota > Metazoa > Chordata > Lepidosauria > Squamata > Colubridae > Pantherophis > Pantherophis guttatus. Next base: position 160,382,165 of record NC_142066.1, on the reverse strand, counting down.
CTGATGGCATGCGAGCCGTCACCCCAGTTCAGCTCTGTGGTCCATGCGTGCGCGTCCCACCGGCCAGCTGGTCTTCGGGTGTCTGCCGCGCACGTGCGGGGGTGCACACTTTGCATTTTGAGGGTTCGGGTATGTGCTTGTGTGCGCATGTGCTTTTTACACTTGGACCGGAAAAAGTTAGCCATCACTGGTATAGGATCTCCTGCTCGAGCAGGGGGCTGGACTAGAAGACCTCCAAGGTCCCTTCCAGCTCTATTTGGATTTTGATTCAAGGCTGGGAAATTACTCCTCACTTCGAGTTTGTTCCTCCTTTGGGTAAAGTTTCCATTCGCTAGTTATGTCTTCCAATATTAACATCTCGGATGGCCTTTCTTGACCTCTTGTGGGGGTTTCCCCAGATTAAGGCCAGGTCCAAAGTCCTCCTGGCGGTCGACACCTCTGAGCCGCTGCATTCGGGTCTGGTTGCAGTTTCTGCTGGGTCTTTTAAAAAGTGTGGAGTCCTTTGGGCTGGTTCAGAACAGCCTTGAGCAGGTTTCTTTCCTCCCTCCCACCTTTATTGGCTCCTCAGGGCTTGGGAGGGTTTTTTTTTTAATGTTATTCTTGCTTTAATTAAACCATTGTATTCAGGTACATAAGCTATTCAGTGTTGGTCATGATTGGAGCAGCAGACATGCCTAATAAAACAATAAATGGTAATAGCTGCCAGCCCCCTCACCCTCCCGCCCATTGCTCCTTCCCAGGCTGAGCCCCTCCACCAAGGAACAACACCAAGAGCCAAACTGTAGGAAGACTGGCCTGTCTCCTTCCCAGAAGAAGGGCTGATCCCTTCCCATAACCCCTCCTCCTAGCCCCCCAAACAATCCTCCCTGGAGACCTGGCTGGAAGTGCCAACTAGGGAAAGAGCCACATAAAACAGCCTCCCTGTTCAGATGGTCCAGGACGATGACGTGGCTGCTGGGACTGAAATCTTCAGAGAGTTTGGGCCCAGGGGTGAGATCCAGCAGGTTCTGACGGGTTCTGGAGAACCGGTAGCGGAAATTTTGAGCAGTTCAGAGAACCTGCAAATAAAATACCACCTCTGGCTGGCCCCAGAGTGGGATGGGAATGGAGATTTTGCAGTATCCTTCCCCTGCCACACTCACCAAGCCACACCCACCAAGCCATGCCCACAGAACCAGTAGTAAAAAACTTGGATTTCACCACTGGTTGGGCCCCTCCTCAGCCGAGGGTCGTTCCAAAAGTGGGACCCAGGAAGGGCCTTTTAAATCATCTGAGGCACAGATGATTTAGCCAGGTGGGACCTGAACCCCCGAGTGGAGAGGTCATCCCAGCAGGCGCTTTCCCCAAAGGAGCCCCAGATGAAACACGGGGCAGATCACACCGTCCTGTTGGAATCTTCCCTGGAAGGGCCCAAACTCCAAGAGGTTAAATCCCAGATTTCAATAGGAGAGAAAAAAATAATGTTTGGAAACTAACCAAAGAGAGAAGCAGCCTGGAATTAAGGGGAAACTTCCTAACAGTGAGGACAATGAACCTGTGGAACAGCTGGCCGCCAGAAATCGTGGGTGCTCCATCAATGGAGGTTTTTAAGAAGAGACTAAGTTCTCCTGCTTGAGCAGGGGTGATGGACTAGAAGACCTCCAAGATCCTTTCCAGTTCGATTGTAATCTAAGAATATATTCAGCTTCCATTCTCCTTCACCAAGAAGCCACGAAGCCCTCCAGAATCAGCTGAAGGAGAGAGAGAGAGAGAGAGAGAGAGAGGGAGTCCCTTCAGAAATCACTGGTTGCCTATCTGCCTATCGACTATCTGTGCTTTGGCCCCTCTGAGAAACAGCTGCCAGAGACCCTTTCAGTACATTCGGGGATGAGCCCCTGAATGAGACCATGGTGGCAGGGGTGATATTCACTTACCTTCGCTACTGGTTCACAAATGTGAGCCCTCACGCGCGACACATCTGCGCATACGCAGGACCACCTGCACATGCGCAGAGTGTCAAAAACAGGATATGATGATATCTGGGCAGGTGGGCGGAGCCTCCCGCAGCCGCCGCTACCAGTTTGCCTGAACCGGATAGAACCGGCTGAATATCACCACTGCACGGTAGCCTTTCTGACTGAACCAGGCAGGAAGAGCTAACTGCAAGGCTGCTACATCAACAGCATCAAGGCTGACTCGGCCTTCCATCTTTCCAAGGTCGGTAAAACGAGGACCCAGATTGTTGGGGGCAATGATGCTGACTCTGTAAACTGCTTAGAGAGGGCTGTAAAAGCACTGTGAAGCGGTATATAAGTCTAAGGAAGGGCTATTGCTATCTTGCAAAACTAAAACTGCGAACTTGCTTTCCTCCACTGCGGGATGGAGCTCAGGAGAAGGCCGCAGTCCTCATCCAGGCTGACCCCGGCATGGCTGAAAATTAGGCTGCCAGGTAGCAGAAACCCAGGATGTCCAAAGCTGTAGAAATGCTTCCTCTCCCAAAGGCAGGCAGAGCGGGAGGGCTCTGGACTTGGTGGGGATGGAGGGGTGGTTCGGAGAAAAGGAACTTCTCTCTCTTAGGGCGCTCCGGAGGACGTTCTGGGACAAGCCAAACCTGCCAGAAGGAGATGGGTCCACCTGGCACCAAGAGGCTGCTGGGGCAAAACTTCAAAATACGAGGCAGAGCAGCTTTTCAATTGAGCCCTGGGAAAAAGCACCAGAGAGAATTCAATCTGGAAGACTGCAGGTGTTTCAAATACCACAAGGCAGGAATTCTCAAACTTTCGATGCCATAACCAACATTTTACACAACAGCGCAAAAAATGCATTAAAGCAGTTATCTTTTGATATCGAAAATGTAGTGCTGAAGGTTTTTGCCAAATTTTCGAATTCTGCGAAGAAACGAGAAGAGTTGAAATCATTTTTTGAGTTTTGCGAGTCAGAATTCCATGAAGTTTTGCGCCATGTTCCAACACGTTGGTTAAGTTTGTTTAAAGCAGTTGAAAGACTTCTTTTAAACTGGATACCTCTAAAATCATATTTTATTTCTCTTGGATCTGATGAGTGCCATAGGTTATCTGTATTTCGGATCAGGAAAATGAACTCGCAAAGGACAATGAACCAACAATTTCAGAATTGTATTTATATTTCACGCACTTCTTCATGTCAATAATGCAAGACACCCTACTGAAGCTGGAAAGCAAGAAAATTCTTGCATGTGATCTTCACATTATCATGTGTAAGCTGCGTGATTCTTTGCAAAAAAAATACGATGAGCAGTTTTTTGGAATGAAAGTTTTATTTGCCTTACGTAAAAAACATTTGCCTGAGAATGCTGTGCAAAAGTTCAAGAAAGAAGCCATCAACATGTATCAAAGAGCCATTGCGTACCTAGAAAAGTGGTATAATTTCACCGATTCAGTATATGAGACACTAAATTGTTTCAATCTAATTGATCGCAATAATCCTCCGACTTTAGAAGAAATGACGAACATCTGGTTATTATCACCATGGCGAGAAGATCTTCCACCCAACACTCTCTTCGATGAAATTTCTGCCTTAGAAGAAGTTTATGTTCATCTGCAGGGCGATTCATCCCTTGATAAGTGGACGTACTTTTTCAAGAAAGAGCCAGCTCCAAGTTTACTGAAACTGTTCCAGTATTGTGCATCAATTCCGGTATCAAATGCAAACGTTGAACGAATTTTCAGCGTCATGGGAAATTTGTGGACTGACGAATGTAACCGACTGCTTGTACCATCAGTTCGAAGTGAACTTTGTATATTTTTTAATATTTCTCAACGTTGTACTGAAATTAAAGAATTATTCCTTAAACACAAAGAATTGATCAAAGCTGCACAGTCAAATAAAAAATACACACGACAGCAAAGTAAAATGTAATTTAATATTTTTAAAATTTTAAGTAAAGTTTTGAAGTGATTATTTTAATACGTGTTAAAATGTTTGTAAGAAAATATATAATTTAATTTTAATTTTTTAAAATTTTTTTACTACTTAACCCCCCCCCCCCCCCCGCTTGTCCGCTATTTTTTGGAAGCAGACCTGGCAACCCTAAGTGCATTTGAGGTGAACCCTCCAGAAAAAAGGAAAAAAAAGACAGGAAGGAGATGAAGGCCCGCAGACTAAACTTTTGTGCAGCGCCCACCAGTGGCAGCCACCTCCAGCTGAAACCAGTCCTGGAGATTTCCTCCTTCCACTGGGTGGCTGGAAACAAGGGATGCACTGGCAGAATCCAAAACTGGAGACCGCAACCTCCCCCAACCACCATGGAGATGGCCTTGAGGACCCTACGCAGCCTCCTCCGCTCTTTTGTTTTGTTACAAAAACAAGACTTCCCGAGCTCAGGACCTCAAGGAACAGAAATTACAACATGGAAAGTTTTTCTGTCTGAAGAGCTGGATAAAAAATCGACTAAGCTGCCCAACAGGCCTCTGCAGATGCTGATGGGACCATAAAATAGATGATGATGATGATGATGATGATGATGATGATGATGATGATGATGATAATAATAATAATAATAATAATAATAATAATAATAATAATAATAATAAACAACAACTGACTAGGTAGCTCAAGTGACTAAGACACTGAGCTTGTTGATCAGAAAGGTCGGCAGTTCGGAGGTTTGAATCCCTAGTACAAGTCTCCTGTATGAGCAGGGGGTTGGACTAGATGACCTCCAAGGTCCCTTCCAACTCTGTTACTGTTACATCCACAAAGTGACACCGACAGGTTGTACCTGCCAAAAAAAATAGGAGGCAGAAGGCTATTACAAATCCATCGAACTGTACAAGAAGAAAAACAAAGTTTGAATGATTATGTGAACCAAAGTACAGAAAAATTGCTGCAGGCTGTGAAAACAGAGAACATTATACAAACAACAGAAAAAAGGTAGAATATAAGGAAAAACAGCTGGATGACAAATTAAATAGATGGAAAAACAAAGCTTTGCATGGACAATACTTGAAAAACATTGAAGGAAAATGTGATGACAATCTTACATGAGCATGGCTTAAAATGGGAACCATTAAGAAAGAAATGGAAGGTTTAATACTCGCTGCTCAAGAACAAGCACTACAAACTAATGCCATGAAAGCAAAGATACAAAAATCCACTGACAATTCAAACTGCCAACTATGAAACAACAAAGTCGAAACTGTTTCACATTTAATATGTGAATGCAGCAAAATTGCACAAACTGATTACAAAGCTAGACACAATCGAGTTGCTAAATTAATCCACTAGTCATTATGTAAAAAATATGATTTACCTGTATCCAAAAAGTCATGGGAGCATGAACTGGAAAAAGTTACTGAAAATGAGAAGGTGAATATCTTGTGGGACTTTCGAATAGAGACAAATCATCATTTGGAACACAACACGCCAGATATCACAGTTGTCGAAAACCAAAATGTACAATTTATTGACATTGCGGTACCAGGAGATATAATATAATAATTTATTATAATATAATATTATAATAATTTATAATATAATAATATTTTATAATAATATAATATTTCTATTAACATAATCATATATTTTATATTAATTTATACTAACAATAACAATAACAATAACCCTAACAATAACAATAACAATAACAACAACAATTCAGATATCACACCAAAGTGTACAGTTTATTGATATTGCAGTACCAAGAGATGCCAGAGTCGAAGAAAAAGAACTGGAAAAAATCATGAAATATCGCAACCTGGCCATCCATAACCGAAACACGGTTATGGATGAAACATGTAACTGTGATACCCATTGTCATTGGGGCACTTGGTACCATGTCCAGGAATTTTATAAGATACATCAACAAATTGCAGCTTCCTGCAATAACACCAGCGGAACTACAAAAAACTGTGCTACTTGAAACATCGTACATCTTAAGAAGGTACTTGGTTGATACCTAGGATGCTGGCAGCAACCTGTTTCAACCATTAGCACCAGTCAGTGGTATTTGTGATGCATTTTTGAATGTTCAGTTGACTTTCATATTTAATGAATAAAGTAAATAATGATGATGATGATGATGATGATGATGATGATGATGATGATGATGATGATGTGACCAAGAGCTCGTGCTAAACAGGCCTTTCCATATCAGGGTTTGCCATCTCCAGGGGAAGTGGAGAAAATTGGGGCTCTTGGTGGGGAAAAAGCTTCCTTGAGGGTCCCAAGGACCCCCGTGGCTGGCACGACTCCAATCTTTGTAGGGAAAGACCACATCATGGTGGCATCCAAGTTTCCTTGCCAGCTGGGAGTCGGGAGTCTTTGAGAAGGAAAACTAAAGGGTAGGTGTGGAAACACTAGACAGGTGTGAAAAAAGCAGTTGTCCTTTGAGGGGGGGGCTCCTTTGGAGGGCGCTGCCCCCCCCCCAAGGGGTTTTAGGAGAACTGTATTGCTCTCCTGGCCAGAAATAAAGTTGAAATTTATCAGTCTTGTTTCTATTGTGTATTATTACGTTGTATCGATGTGTTGGCTTCCGCTGCTGTTCCTCTACACCATTTAATTGTCTGAAATGGTTGATACATTTAGAAATAAGGCATAAAGAAAAGTAAGGATAAATAGGCCACAAGCCAAGGAACAGAATAAACCCAGCAGAGTCCCAGGAAACAGCTACATAGAGAAGGGAAAGGAAAGGAAAATGCCATGGGAAGATGAGGGAACAAGGTGAGAAAGGGAAATGCAGGTCAGATGGTCGTGGGAACGCAATGCCTCCCCGGCCAGAGAAAGGATGGCTTGCATGGCCCCTTTGTAGCACCCCCGTGGCAGGGGTGGGAGCCTACCAGTTTAACAACCAGTTCATTAAGCGCACCAGACGCATATGGAGTTTGGAGAAAACTCACCTTCCACATTGCTGCCGGCAAGGAAAACAGCTGAGATACGGCAATCCACTCTGCCGTACCGATCAGCTGGGTTCAGAAACGGAAATATAGGTGAGTATAACACAGGGACAGGTGGGCGGGCCCACTTCAAAATCAGAGCGAACTGGTTCGCTCATGGCTGATAGTCAGAGCTAACAGTTCACCCAAACCAGTCCAAACTGGTAGAAACCCACCACTGTGGCCCATGGCATTTGTCCTCAACCCCGGCAGGTTTGCCAGGACCACCGAGACCCAGGGATACGTCGGGCAGGATGGCCGGCTGCACTGCATCTCCCCTTTGCTCTATGAAATCGGCCTGGTCAGCCTGGAAGTTTCTCTGGACAGTGGGAAGACATTTCCTTGGTCGGCATCTTGGAGTTCAGGTCAGCCGCTTCTCTTCTTTCCCTAATTTGCACGTCCTCCTCACTCAAGCACGGAGCGAATACGACGCCTCCGTTTTCCTCCAGTGACAATTGCTCCGGAGCAATAGTGAAAAGCACCTTTTTCTGCTCTTAAATCACAAAACAGCCCAATGAAAAAGGTTCCACAATGCAATGTGGGGTGTAGAGATGAAACAGGAAAAAGGAGCCCACACTGGGTTTCCCCCTGGGTTTTGCTGCTCCTCAGGTAGCAAGGGAGGGGCAGTTTGGGGGGTAGAGACACAGCCTCCCCAGTTCTCCTCAGCAGAACAAAATGGGCTGGGTACCCCATGCCCCTTCTTTAAAAAAAATGGCACGATGTGTTTAGTGGCAATAATTGTCCCGCTTGTTTGGCAATGCAGGCAGCAACTAACACACGTCCTCTTTCCTTTCCAGTTCATCACAACAAGGTTCCCCCTTCAGAGAAAAGCACACTGGTGAATGAAACCCAGTGGCAATACTACGGCACTCCGGGGACGGGGGGACCCCTGACCGTCACCTGGAACCCTGACGTGCTGCGATCCAGCCATGTTCATCTAGAGGTTTGGGGGTACAACGAGACAGGTAGGTGCACTTCCCAATGCCAGGAAGGCAGCTTGGATGGAAAAGGGATGGTATAAATTAACTACGCAGTGACTATGATCCGATGGTTACATTTCTAGCGGATGGAAGGAGACAGCCGTAGGAGAAGTCAGACGTCTTCTGATCTGGCTTGTGGGCTTCTGAAAAGCTCTTTAGTCAACCGAATCTGCGGCTGCAGAAACAGCTGAGGGCCAAGAACATTTGCTAGGCACGTCAGTGGTCACTGATGGCGTTACCCAGTTAGGGAAAAATATGCCTGCAGCAGACAGCCAAACTCCACCTTGCAACCCTGAGCTACATCTTCTTTCTTCTATAGAAGCCAGCCGTTTTCTGCCATCTGGTGGATTTACAGGGTTTTTGCAGCCTGGTGTATATGGTAGCCGGGGTGGGTTCCAAATCCCGTCGCTACCAGTTCACGGAGCCTCCCACCGCCACCACTACCAGTTCACCCGATCCAGTGTGAACCAGTAACAACCCACCACTGATGGTAGCCCTAGCCAAAGGCATCCCAACACGTGGCGTTAAATCTCTGGTAGAGCAGAAAAACTGGCATCCATATAGCAAAGGATGGCTTCAGATGGTCTATCCCAAACTCTAACTTGGGCTTCAGAGAAAAAGCAAAGTTTTAAAGACTGGCATGGCTGGAGTCCTCCAAATCCCCAGGTTTCCTTATCCAAAGTTGAGACGCCACCATAGAGGAAGTGTGCCACCTCTGCCCTGTTCTACGTCCGCTCTCTCAAGTCTCATGGGGCAGGAAGCTCCAATCACAGACAGGCAATTCCACCAATCAGCCAGCCAGGGGTAAGATTCAGAAATTTTAGCAACCAGTTCTTTGTTCGGTTACTGAGTGGGCATGGCCATGGTGAGCGTGGCCTACTCGGCCTCCTGCATCACGGTAGGGGGCATTTTCACTCTCCCCAGGCTCCAGAGGATTTTTTTGAGCCTCCGGGAGGGCAAAAATAGCCTGCCCCGGGCTCCAGAGGCTCTCCAGAGGCCGGAAATAGGCCGGTTTTTGGTCTTCCAGAACTTCTGGTAGGCCCATATTTCACCCACCCAGAGCATCCGTGTGGGCCCTGCACTTACCTGGCATTCAAAACGGGCTGCATGGAGACTCCTGGGAGAGGCAGGGTGGGGTGGGCAGGGTCAGCCAGTCCTTGCAACTACCGGTTAGCGGCAACTACCAGATTAAAATTAACATCCCGTTCGCCTGAACCAGTCCAAACCAGCTGAATCCCACCCCTGCAGCCAGCCCATGCCATGAAAGGCTTCAGAGGTATAACTAACACACTGAATTGTAATGTGAAGCCTCTAGGAAGCCAGTGGCAGCTTCTGATCTGGTGGGGTTACTTTACGTGGTACCCCCAAAACTGTCTCTGCTCTGCTGCATTCTAAGCCAATTATGGTCCCCCAGATGGCCTCCGACAGCTGCCCCACGTAAACCACATTGCAGTAGGCCAAGAGGGAAGGGAAGAAGGAATGGGCACTCCAAGAGGAAGCCATCCAAAAGCTTCTGGGCCTCAACCACCATCCACTCGGCAAGCAGGAGCCGTGAGTCCAATAGGGCCTCCAAAGCACACACTAGCACCACCTGGCACAGCAACAACACCACAGTTCTTCACCACCAGTGGTGGCTCTGCCTTAAACGGCTGCAAAGTGGCATCCACGATGGATGGAAAAGCTGCTGTTTGGCCACAAGAGCCATCCTGTCAAGATTCCCTCCATCCCAGGTGCCAACTGCTGCATTGGCCTGCAGGCATCCCCTCTCTGGCCACTGGCCCCAGCCGGGCTGGAAGAAGCCCTCCTGTGGCAGAGGAGCAGAGGGCTATTGCCAGGCAGACCCAAGTGTGACAGTCATAGGGACAGTGGCCTGCCTGCGTGGAAAGTGCAGCTGCCGGGCTTGGGTTTCCAGGAGCTCCCACTGTCCCAGCTGCAGCTTTTGTTTCGCCCAGAAGGACATTGGGGGGAGGGGGGCTGGATCCAGCAGCATCCTCGTGCAGTGGCTTGAGGTGCAGCTGGTGGGGTGTTTCAAGTCTCTTCCTTCCTTCCTTCCTTCCTTCCTTCCTTCCTTCCTTCCTTCCTTCCTTCCTTCCTTCCTTCCTTCCCTCCCTCCCTCCCTCCCTCCCTCCTTCCCTTGTCCAGGCAAGCCTTATTCTGACAACTGGACAGCTGAGTGGAAGTACCTCTACTCTCTGGAGCGGAACTACCCAAATACAGGACGCTTCAGGTTCCTGCCTGCTCCCTCTGCTCAGTACGGGAGCTGGGAAATGGGTGCGCTGAGGATTTCTGCCAACGCCTCTTCTGAAGGCCAGCAGTGAGTATCCCAGGCGCTTCTGGGAAGGCATGTCAAGGCCCTCTTGACCCCAACCGGCAAGCGTGGGAAAACAGGGAGGGTGGCTACATGCAGCTGGTTGCAATAGGCTTCTGGCACAAAAGGTCCACTTTCTCTCAAGCAGCTTTCCCCAGTGAGATCAGCTGATCCCACTAAGATTCCCAGTTCCTCCTGGTGAAGCAACTCAGCTTCTTTCATGCCGCTTGCCACCTGTGGCTCCCCATCCTTGTTTCACTGAATAGGGGCCTCGTTTTAATGGCTTCCTGGTCTGGATCAATCCCCAACTGGGTCAGGCCCAATTGGTATTTGGTTTTGAGACCTCCAGGAAATGGCAGAGCTGTCCCTAGACTGGGAAATCCCGTCATCTTCTCCAGAGAATTACAGGGACGACTCTGACGGTTCTGCAAGATGAGCCCGACTCAAAGGAGTTATGACTTGCACTGTTTTTCAACACAAAATGGATCGGGCGAAGAAAAAACCTCATTCCTTAGAAATGAGCTGCTCCCATGAGTGGAACCCAGACCAGATTTGGCTGCCCGCCTCGTGTCCTGGTAACTTTACTGGCCTGTTTGATTCTTCTCCCTCTGGTTCTCCCCGACATCAGAAACGTGGCTGCCATCTGGAGCACAGAGCATGCCATGGCCTGGCACCTGGAGGAGGCCTTCCGGAAGGACTCCACTGCCTGGGCTGCAGCCAAGTGCCAGCAGTGGGACAGGAAGGAGGTGGATCTGCCCGGGTTCCTGGAGGAGATATCTGACTGTCCCTGCACTTTGGCCCAAGCCCGAGCTGACTCCGGCCGCTTTCACGTAAGTCCAATTGCCCAGCCCAGAGAGGCTGCTTAAGACAGGGGTGTTGCAGGCTGGCTGTTAAGGTGGCACGTGGTTATTCTGGTCTCACAGGCCCCAAAATGAACTGATGCCTTTGAAGGGCTCCTGGTCAAAACAGAAATTCGATGGGATGATCGTCCCCCGGTGCTCAAACCCTGAGAACTGTTGGTGGTGGGGGGGAGGGAAGGGAAGGGAGGCTTCCTAATGGTGGGGCATCCTGGCAAAAGTAGAGATGGAGAAGTCCTGCAAAGGGTCCCCTTTGGGCTGGAGGGGGGAGGGGCCAGACTCTCAGGGGCTCTCCTACACCTGCCCCCCCATCTGGGAAGGCGGAAAAGACCCTCTGCTCTTCTGCACCTTGGGTCACGTTAGGCAGCGGCAGGACGGGGACCCGGATGGTGAGGCTGGCCAAGCATCAGTTTCCTCTTGGCAACAGTCCCTGTAGCTCCCTTTGTCCAGCCGCACCCACTCCAGAGCATGGCATAAGAGTGCAGGATAGTCCAGAAGGGCAGAGTGCGCACTAGAACTGTCTGATCTTCCCCCCTCTCAATGGGAGCAAAACAAAGGAGGGTCGCTAATCTAATTGGACGGCTTTTCCTGCCTCTCTTTGACTCATTGACCCTCCTCAAGGGAAGCCAGTTTTACGTGCAAGCCAGGCAAAACATGGGCAGCTCTCAATGCTGCCAACCGACGGGCAGCCTGGGCAGCCAATGAGCTGAGGGGAAATGGTACAGAGAGCGACGCCTCCAGAAGGTTGGGCATGTGGCCGCCAGAGGGTCCCTCTCCTCTTCTTCAGACTGAGTCACAAGAGGTTTTCGGGACAGGCGGCGAATTCACATATCTCTCACCATTTATTTGTTCGCCATGTTTATGTAGCCTCACCTGCCTGGCATGGGGTTGCCGCCTGCCCCAGCCTCTCAATGAGACAAGCGGCACAGAAATCTAATCAATACAATAAATAATAACCCCTATCCTGCCATAGGCCAAAGGCTATTGCTTAACGCATTGTAAGCCGCCCTGAGTCTCCGGAGAAGGGCGGCATATAAATCGAATTAAAAAAAAAAAAAGGCTGGCAAAGGGCACTACGACCTTGGCACACGAGGAAGCTTGGCAGGGGTTCCTCCCTGCATTCCTCTCCCCTGGCACCAAACCGAATCAGCTCCAAGAGAAGAACATTCAGGCAGGAGGCGTGTTTCGTAGATCACTAAACCAGCAGGTTTCTCAGGCTGTCGAAACTCCTCCTTTGCATCCCAGGATTTAGGTCCGAAAGGCAATGCACCGGTACCCCAGCCTGGCCTAGGGATCAAGGCACCAGACTAGAACCCAGGAGTCTGGGAGTTCCAGTCCCACCTCGGGAATCAAAGCTGCTCTGTGTGTGTGTGTGTGTGTGTGACCCTGGGCCAGTCACCCTCTCTGGGCCCAATCCACTTCATAGGGTTATGGTGGAGGAGGAGGAAGGAGTGTTAAGTGTGCTTGTTGCCTTGAGCGACTTACGAAGTAAGAAAAGTGGGATCAAAATCCAATAAAAAAAGAAACTATTACTCTAAAATCATCTCCGAGACTGGAAGACAGAGCCAGGAGGCCAAAGGGGCGGGGTCAAGAGGCCCAAGGCCCCTTTTCCCCCCCCACCTCTCCCCCCAAACTTCCCATCCTCCCTAACCCTCCCTAACCCTCCCCTCCCCCCAGACTTCCCTATAATATACTCATAACTGGTAAAAAGAAAACACAACAAAAAAAAAAAAACCCATAATATAACACTTATATGTAAACTTGAACCCCTCCCTCTCCTGTATAATTTTTCTCTTTACCTCCTTACATTAAAATATTTCTAATACATTATTTTCAAATAAAAGCTATTTGATACTTTCTAGTTTGATATTTGTTCTGAACATATTCTATCCACCTTTTCCATTCCCATTCATAAGTCTCTTGTGAACAATCTTTTAAGTATGCTGAAATCTTCGCCATCTCTGCAAAACTGGCCATCTTCAAAGTCCATTCCTCAATAGTGAGCAAAGCTTCATTCTTCCAGTATTTACCTATCAACAATCTTGCTGCTGTTATCATATACAATATCAATTTTGTTTCACCCAATGTAAAACCCTTAACTATACCCAATAAAAACAGTTGTGGAGAAAATTGAATTTTTTTCTTCAAAACATTCTGCATGACCCACCAAATTTTTATCCAAAAAGCCTTAACTTTCCTACAGGTCCACCAAACATGATAATACGTAGCATCCAAACATTCACATCTCCAACATTTTGGCTGAACATTAGGGTACATACATGACAACTTTTTGGGATCTAAATGCCATCTATAAAACATTTTATAGAAATTTTCCCTCAGGTTCTGCGACTGTGTAAATTTAACATTCTGAACCCAAATTTTTTCCCATGTTTCCAACATCACTGGTCCTTCAAAATTTTGTGCCCACTTAATCATACAGTCTTTAACTAATTCAGTTTCTGAGTCCCTTTCTAGCAAAACATTATAAAGCCTTTTGATATGCATTGGACCTTTCTCTCTTATATGTCTAACCAATTCTTCCTCGTGCAACATAATACCAGTTTTTTGGTCCTCTTTCCATCTCAATTGTAATTGATTATATTGTAACCAAGTTAAATTAATCCCTTCGTCCAACAGTGTCTGCAATGTCTTCAGCTGCCATCTGCCCGCATCTGTAAAAAGAACCTCTTTGTATAAACCCCCCCCCCGAGTGACATTATATTTGTATTCCACAAAGTATGACCAAGATCCAGCCATAGCGGTATTTTATAATCCCATTTGAGTCGATGCTTCTTCCAAACTCTCATCAAAGAGTCTCTAAGTATATGACTTTTAAATACTTTATCAACTTTGTCATCATAAAATAAGTAAGCATGCCATCCAAATTCAAGATCAAAACTTTCTGCATTCAATATTCCAGCCTTTTTACTTCCAAACCAATCACTTGTTAAAGTTAAAGCTGCTGCATCATAATATAACTGTAGGTTTGGAAGTTTAAGACCTCCTCTTTCTGGAACATCTTGCATAATTTTCAATTTCACTCTCGGCTTTTTCTCATTCCAAACAAACTTATTGAGTCCAGTTTGCCAGACTTTCAATTGTTTATCGCTTTTAAGCACCGGAATCATTTGAAACAAAAAAAGAAATCTTGGCAAAATGTTCATCTTAACTGCCGCTATTCTTCCAAGTAGAGACAGCTGCAGTTTTTTCCAAGTCTCCATGTCTTTCTGCACCTCTCGCCACAACACCTCATAGTTATTTTGAAACAATTTCATGTTTGATTCTGCAACCTGAACTCCTAGATATTTTACCTTAGGTACAGTCTCAAAACCTGCCCTTCTTTCAAGCTCATGTTTACGATCTTGTGTCATGTTTTTAGCTATCATTTTAGTCTTTTTTGGATTCAGTCTAAAACCTGAAACTTTACCATAGTCATGTATAATGTCCTTCATCAGGATTATTGATTCCATTGGTTGTGATAGGGTAACAACCAGATCATCTGCAAATGCCTTTATTCTGTAATCCTCTTGCCTAATCATTATACCTTTCAAGATATTAGAGTCCCGTATTGTGTTTAGCAAGACTTCTAGTGTTAGAATAAATAAAAACGGACATCCCTGTCTTGTTCCTTTTTCAATTTTAAACTCTGTTGTTAAACTTCCATTAATGATAATCTGTGCCTTTTGCTCTTGGTAAATTGCTGAAATCGCCTGTATAAATTGATCCCCAAAATCCATCTTTTTTAAAGTCTTTAATAGAAAATTCCAATCCACTCTATCAAAGGCCTTCTCAGCATCCAGAAAGACCAGCACTGCAGGAATCTGTTTATTCTTCTCAAGATATTCCAATAAATCTATTACTTGCCTTACATTATCCTTCATGTGTCTGCCCTCGATAAATCCCGCTTGATCATCATGAATCACCTTTTGGATTACTGGCATCAACCTGTTGGCTAATACTTTCGCATAGATTTTATAATCTGTATTCAAAAGAGATATTGGTCTATAATTCTCTGGTTTTTTAGGACCGACTTGTTCTTTTGGTATCAAAGATATATAAGCAGTTGTCCATGATGGGGGTATTTTACCCCCTTGTTGAATATTGCAAAATAAATCTCTGAGTTGTCCCACCATTTCAGCTTGCAAAGTTTTGTAATACACTGCAGTCAAACCATCCGTGCCAGGAGCTTTGGCTATTTTTAACTGTTTAATTGCTACTATTATCTCCTCCTCTGTTATAGGATAATTCATTCTTTCCTTTTGTTGATCAGTAATTTTTGTAACTCTTTTATCATTTAAATATTTTTCTATAAGTCCATTCTGCACCTCCTCTTTGGCATATAGTTTGGTATAATAGTCCACAAAAGCTTCTTTAATTAATTTTTGTTGAAAAATTTCTTTCCCTCCAATATCAATACTATCAATAATCCATATACTTTGTTTTTTCCTCAATGTGTAAGCCAACCATCTGCCCGGTTTATTAGCGTTACAAAATGTGTTATGCTTCGCATATTGTAAGTTTGTTGCAACTTGTTCCGCCATAAGCATTTGAAATTGGTCTTTCAAAAGTTTTATAGCACTACGTATTCTTTCATCTGTTGGATTTTTAATGAGTAACTGTTCTTTATTCTTTATTTCTATTTCCAGTTCAGATCTTTTCTTTTGTCGAAACAGTCTATGTTTAGAGTTCATATAGATAAGTACCCCTCTCATATAAGCTTTACTTGCGTCCCACACAATTTCTATTGGGGTACCTTTATTCAGATTTATTTCAAAAAATTCTTTCAAATGCTTTTTAAGTTCTGTTGTGTTTTTTTCATATCTAAACAAGTTCTCATTTAATCTCCAAGAACGTCTCTCAACCTTATCCATCTCAATTTCTATCCATACTGGGCTATGGTCAGTCAAAGTTCTTGGAAAGATCTTTGTTCTTTTTGTCTTAACAAGTAAGTCATCTGTCAACAAAATGAAGTCAATCCTAGAGAAGGATCTGTGTCTGTCAGAAAAAAAAGTGTAGTCCAATTCTTTTGGATTATGTATTCTCCAAACATCTTTTAGTTCCATATCTTCTTTCATGTCAAAAAAGGTCTGTGGTAATCTGATCCTAGACTTTGCCAAACTCTTTTTATCTAATTTAGAATCAATTACTCCATTCCACTCTCCCATAATTAAAATAGATCTGTAATCCCATTGCAGTATTTTAGTATGTAACATCTTGTAGAAATTGTCCTGTTGTTGATTGGGAGCATAAATTCCAATCAGAAGAATTTGGCCATTTGCTGTAAGCAATTCAATTGCTACAAACCTACCATCTTCATCTGCTTCTATAACTTTAGCTGTTAACTTTTTATTTACATAAATAACCACACCATTCTTTTTTTGCGAAGTTGAAGATATAAAATGTGTTCCTAGTTTGGAGTTTATCAAATATTTTTGATCTTGAGTTGTGATATGCGTTTCTTGTAAACAAATTATATCATTATTAAATTGTTTCAAATATGTAAATAGTTTCTTCCTTTTCTGTGCTGAATTCAACCCATTAACATTCCAAGATAAACACTTAAACATCATCTCCCTCTTTCTGGAGCAAAGAGCAGAATAATTGAAGATCATCCGAAAGCTTCGATCTCGCTCCCCCCATGGCTCCAGTCTCTTGTGCAGTACTCTTAACTGCCTCCTTGTCTTGTCTTTCCTGTTGTTGTTGTTGCTTTTGTTTAAGTAACTTAGATTGAGCTCGAGTTATACGTTGGTCCTTAACTTCAATCATCCGAGTCGGGTCCAAAATTGGAGAAGATTCCAGCAAAGGCTCATCCAGAAATCCTCCTTCTGCACCTTGCATTTCCTCTAATTCCTGCTTAGACTGTTCTTGCAATTCTCGTTGAGGTTGCTTCTCTTCACTCTCCTTAATCTCCAAAACTGTAGATGTACGTGGAGATGGTGTTCTTTCCTTAAGAATAGTAGTGTAGAAGTGCTGTGCCTTCTCCACGGTATTCAAACGAAATCTTTCTCCCTTATATCTGAAAATTATACCAACTGGGGCGTCCCACCGGAAAGGTATCTGTAAATTTTGCAATTCCTTAACAAGAAAACCAAATTCTTTTCTAGCTTTCAGCATTTTAGGAGGTAATTCTTTATAAATTCCAATTCGTGAGCCCCCCACTTGCACAGAAGTATAAAAGGATTTTTGCAGGATATCGTTTCTTATTTCTCTATCTGTAAAATATATGACCACATCTCTAGGTAATTGTCTTTGTCTGGCCACCCAGGAATTCACTCTGTAGATTTTGTCTATTTTGTGAAAAACCACATCAGGATTAACTTGTATAATCTTGGCCAGGGCCTCAGAACAAACCTGTCTCAGATCCTGTCTTTCCTCCTCTCGAATTCCTCGAAGCCGTATAGCAAACTCCATTGCCCTGAATTGTATCATGACAATCTCGTTTTCAACTCTTTGCATTTTATTGTCAACATCAGCAATTTTATAATCATTGTCTTTCATCTTTACATTAACTTCTGATTTAAGTTCTTCAACTTTAAAATCAACTTTCCCGATAAATTCTGCCAGGCCAGATGCCACTTCTGATATTTTTTTGGTCACCTTGTTTTGGTTCTGTTTCACCATATCTTTAACTTCATTAATTTCCTGCATAAATTCCTGATGTGATTTTTGAAGTTTATCATCCAAAGTTTTAGAAATAAATTCTTTTAAATCTCCCACATCAAATTCTTTTTTCTGAGTCTGTAGCTGTTGAGCAGGGGGAAGCTGCATTTCATGTTTGTGTGTGGGGGATCCCCCCCCCGTTGCCTTCCCTTCCTGCTTCTTTGAAGCCATCCTGCCACGTAGTCTAGTTTTTCTAAAGAGGGAAGTTCCTTTTCCTTTCCCTCCTGCACAAAGACTTCTAAAAAAGTCCCCCAGATTTGATCAGGTAAAAGCTGAAGTAAAGCAAAGTCAAGTATTGAAAAGGGAGAAATTTTTCACTTGTTTCTCTTATTACAAACAAGGCAACTTTGTAGCAACTTGGAAACTTTGTAACAAAGCAAGATAACTTCACCAATCCACACTCGCTGGCTCGTTAACTCTAAGGCTGAGCGCCATGTTTTTTCAAAGCACTTTCACTCATTCGCATTTTTCTCAGATTGAAAAATCAACAAAGCGCTAATACTTGCGTTTCCAAGTTTCAGGGTTCAGATAGTTTCGCTGTTTATTAAAGCTGGTTCTTTTCGCTTTGAGTTTCCTGCAGCCGGTTTGTTCTGCAAAAGCAGAATCGTCCCACGTCGCCCGGAGTTTCAACAGGTTGGGAGGGAGCCGTGCCTGTTCTCTCCCCAGAAACAATTCCCTGGGGGGTTACAGGGGCTCGACCTGTGCCCTGCGATCTCTACAAAATGTAATTGTAAAACTTTTGCAATAAAAAAAAAAAAAAGAGGCCCAAGGCCGATTCCTATGGATTGCTCCAGCCACAGAGGGATCCATTATGACCCACCCACATCCAATGATAGCCAGCCCTAGGCTGCATAAAGGGGGTGGGTTGGGGAGCGTTGCATTGGTCGGGTGAAGCTGCCTCGGGTCAGAGGGACCAGCTGAAGCCTCATCTGAAGACCCTTCTGTGGGGCGGGAGGCAAGGTGGCACCCTGGCTGGCTCAGCACCCTCCTGGTGGTACTCTGGACACTGCCTTAGCCTGGGGCCCGCCCCAGTCCCGCCTGCCTGCCCGCCTGCCTGCCTGCCTGCTTTGGAAAGAGAGTTAGGGCAGGGCAGGGGTCGGCAACCTTAAACACTCAGAGCCATTTGGACCCGTTTCCCACAGAAAAGAAACCACCGGGAGCCACAAAAGCCTTTTGACATCTAAAATGAAGATAATGCTGCATATATTGATTTTTTACCTTTATGCTATGTACAAAAAAACGATACTGTGTTGCATTTCTGTAATCAATGAACTGCTATAGAGAAAACAAATTGTTGTTTCTGCATGCAACAAAAACATTTTGAACTCTGAAAAAAAAAATGAGTTGAAAAGTTCAATGAATCACGTGCCGGCAGGTGTCGCACATTGGCGGTTGTGACGCATGTTTTGAGCAACAGGGAGCCGCAGCAGAGGGATGAAAGAGCCACATGCGGCTCCATTGCCACAGGTTGCTGACCCCTGGGTTAGGGTTAGGTGGCAATTCCTGGCAGAAGGATTGAGCAATGCCACTTCTGGGAAAGGGTGGAGGAGGAACTGCTCTCCCTCCTCCCTGGCCACAGGGCGGGTCGCTCTGGAGAGGTCGCCTAAGGCAGGTTGTGCCAGTTTCACCCTCGGGGGAGGGATTACCCAGATACTCTATCAAAGCAGGAAAGGGCCTTTCTTGGAGGAGGGGAAGGGGGAAGGTTTTCTGCCATTTCTATGTGCCAATCAAAATGTTCATTTTAACTTTGACAGCTTAATCTTTTTGAACGGCCCATCCAGGATTTTCTTCCTCTTCCTTGTGCCAGCTAAGACGCTGAGCTTTGTCAATCAGAAGGGTTGGTCCGGTTCGAATCCCTAGTATAGGTCTCCTATGTTGAGCAGGCGGTTGGACTAGATGACCTCCAAGGTCCCTTCCAACTCTGTTGCTGTTTAGATTCAATATGGTTCAGGCCGCCCTGTTGCCAAACCTCTAACAAAAGGCCGGCGGAGGCCAACAGATCCCATCCTCAGCTTCAGCACTAGGTGCCCCTCTGCTCCTCAGCTGCCCTGTTGGTTCCTTCCATGCTCCGGCCTCTGGGAAGCACACACACACACACACACACACACACACACACACACACGGGCAGTCTGGAGACCAAGCAACTCCCAAAAGGCCTCCAAACTACACGGACCCCACCCCCGGCCCTGCCAAGCACCCTCTGGCCTCCCTTTGGCAAAGCTTTGGCGCTGGTGATAGAAGCTTCCAAGGTTTTAGCTGCTGAATCTTACCCTGTTTGGATGGAAGTTGTGCAAACGGCAACGCTGACTGGTTTGGTCAGAGAGAGATTGAGAGAAAGAAAAAGAGAGAGAGAGAAAGAGAGAGAGAGAGAAGATGAAAACGTTTCCAAAGGCTGGAAACCTTGTATGGACATTTGGCGGACATTCATAGCACAAATTGATAAAAGCACAAGAGATAAAAAATACAAAATATAAACGTCTAAAGTTATGTCTCGATGACAGGTTTTCTTTCTTTTTTTTTGTCATGTCATAACCAGAAAAGGAGCAGTCTTTCTTTCTCTCTCTCTTTTTGTGTCTCCCTCCCTCCCTCCTTCTCTTTCTCTCTCTCTCCTTTTCTCCCTCTCTCCCTCTTTCTCTCTCTCCTTTTCTAGTTTGTATGTGTTGGAATAGTTTGTTTCTTGGCCCCAGGTCCCTGTTTGTATAAAGAAGAAAAGAATGCATTGATGAATATATATATATTCATCCATTTCTAATCTTTGGATTCTTTACACTTTGTGCTTTTCTTACGTTGCAATAGTCTACTGTGAATAACTAATAAGATGTAAGTTTTACATCTTTTTAGTGTTTAATCCCTTGAACGAAACCAGACCAACCCACAGAGCCATTTTCCCAGAGATTTTGATCAAGCTCGGCCTCTTCCCATTTCAGACGGATTATGGGTGCGACATAGAGAAAGGCAGCATCTGCACCTATCACCCCGGGGCGGTTCACTGTGTCAGGAGCGTTCAGGCCAGGTAAGGCTCTTCTGCCCTCAGCCAGGAAACCAACCTACATCATACCCCCAAATTCACCTGGGATTTAGGGCGGGGCACACACAAAAATTGAAAACAATCCATGGCCCGAAAAGTATTGGGAGAAAAAATGGAACTCTCTGGGTGCGAGGCCTGCACTCAGGAAAACTGGATCTCTGTGGACCTGGATCACTTGGGGTGGGGGCAGCCATCCTCGTCCTCCAAAGGCCTTCAGGCTTTCTCCGGACGAGTTCTGACCCTTTTCCCCTCCTGTTTATTTATTTGTTTATTTATTTTGTCACATTTCTATGCCGCCCAACTCCCAAGGGACTCTGGGCGGCTTACAACAAAGAATAAAGGGGTGGGATGGGGGGGTGGAGGAGGTAAGGGGGGGAAGAGGGATGGGAAAAATTGTTGTAATACTTGTTAAAACTTTTTAATAAAAAAAAAACAAAGAATAAAACAATGCGAACAATCCCATAAAAAATGTTAAATGTTCTCCCACAGCCCCCGATATGGCGCGGGGCAGCAGTGCTGCTACAGCGATTCGGGCGCCCAGGTGCTGACAGGGGACTCCATGGGGGGCAGCACCCCGGACCGAGGCCACGACTGGGGAGCCCCTCCCTACAAGAAGCCCCCCCGCATCCCAGGCTTCTCCCACTGGTTGTACGATGTCCTCAGCTTCTACTATTGCTGCCTCTGGTCCAACCACTGCACCGTTTATTTCAAGCACCGGCCCTCCAGTGGCTGCCAGAGATACCGGCCGCCCCGAGCTGGTAGGTTCCCTGCTTTGGGCTGCTCCTTTGGTCCATACGGATCTTGATTCAAGCAGTTCGCTTCTCCTGGGTTTGCACTTGGTGTCAGGTTTCCGAGTGCCAGTGGTGGAATTCATTTTTTTTTACTACCAGTTCTGTGGGCGTGGCTTGGTGGCATGGCAGGGGAAGGATACTGCAAAATCTCCATTCCCTCCTGACTCTGGGGCCAATCAGAGGTGATATTTGCCAGTTCTCCAAACTACTCAAAGTTTCCGCTATCGGTTCTCCAGAACCTGTCAGAACCTGCTGAATTTCATCCCTGTTTCCGACAGATACCAAGCTGACACTCGGACTGGGACCAACTGAGTAAGGGGAAACCCTCCCCCCCATTTCACACACACACCCAGCAATACTGCCTGGGGTTCTTTTCAGCTGGTGTTTGCTGCCTCTACTCCTCAGCGTCTTTTGACCCTTTGGGGGTGATTCTTATGCCAGGGGCGCCTGGCATAAAATTAATCCCCCAGCCTCAGATTTAATAGACTTGAGTTTGCCTTGAAGGAGGAGAGCAAGAATAGGAGGACTAGAAGCCTCGGGGAAGGAAGGTCCCAGGGGTGTGGGGGGGGGGAGAGAAGTGGAAGGAAACAGAGCTTCTTTTCTTCTAAGAAAGAGGCGACTGAGGGGAGCCCCGCCAGTCAGTCTGCCCAGATCCTGTTCCCAGTCCTGGCAATCCCGAATCCAGTGGTGTATTAACTATTAAGTAGACTAGGCACATGCTTAGGGCACCAGGCCCAAAGGGGGCACCACAAAATTGAGAAAGAACAAAAAACCAATGAAGATTTGTACAGTATGTACAAAGGAGGGGGGCACCAAGATTTGTCAGTGCTTAGGGCACCAGTGAGCCTTAATCCGCCACTGCCTGAATCCCTGCAGTCCTTGGGGATGTCTGTTCCCTGAAGAGGGCTGGCAATCCTAGAGCCATGTCCAGAGAGACAGGGGTGGACACCAGAGGTTGGGGGGGGGAGAAACGTAGTGCAGGCAATCTTGAAGAAAGCCCAGCCATTGCCTATATATCCTATATCAGGCGTGGTGGGGGGGACTCAAATTGGATGAGAGAAAGGAGCAGGGGTGAAATGCTACCGGTTCGGAGGAACTGGTATTTCCAACTATCAGCTGTGCCGCACGATTTATATTAGCTAGAAAGCAGGAAATCCTGCTTTCTAGTGAATCTAAATTGCACAGCACAGCTGTTTCCCCCCCTCTCGCTGTTCTACTTAGCTTAGAAAAGATTTCTTAAGCCTCCTTTTTCAGCGCTGCGTGGTTGCGCCTACAGTGCGCATGCACACAAAGCGCACATTTGGTGTGCACCATGCATGCGCACACACAGAGAACCGGTAGCAGACCTCAGAGGATTTCACCACTGGGAAGGAGGGAAGGCATTCGGCCGGGCAGAGCTTTCTTTCCACCGGTCCCCAGTCGGGGGCAGAGCCCGCAGCCCAGGCACGCAGCGTTGGTCCCTAGCAAGGGAGGGTGGTGGTGTGGGGGGGAGCTCCCACAAACGCAGAGCTGCCCTCTGGGAAGAGATCCTGTCTTCCTACTTTTTGCTTCGCTTTGTCTTTTTTTCCCCACAGCTTCGGCTTTTGGAGACCCCCACTTCATCACTTTCGATGGCCTGAATTTCACCTTCAAGGGCCTTGGTGAATATTTAGTGTTGGGATCCAAACGGACCTCCCTGAGCGTCCAAGGGAGAACTCGTCGGGCTCAGCTGCTGAATGGAGAGCCAGGTGCAGTTCTCCTCTTTGGCTTTTGGCCTCCCCCCCCCCCGGATGATTCATGGGTGCATTAAGCTATCACCAGCTCTTGACTCCGCAAAGGAGAACCGTGGGGGGGGGGGGCTCATGTCCGTGTTCTGCCCCGCATAGAGGCCAATATCCTAACGGTTCTAACCGGGACACCTTCAGCACGTGGGTGGGTGGATTCCCTGGCGTCCCCTTCTCCCCCCCCCCCCACAGCATGACCTGCCGCGGGGGGCAAGAGCCCCAACCACTCTCCCTCAGCCTATGGAACAAGTTTTGGTCAAAGGGGCTTTAGCTCCCGGCCAAGGGCTTCCCTCGCAACAGGCGGGGGCACGTAGAGGGGCTTCAGTCAGCCAGGCAAAGGCCAGCCGGCCTCAGGGCTAGAAGGGTGAAGGGGAAAGGAGAAACCCAGGACAAATGTGAGGTCCTAAACCCTCAACCACTCCCAGGAACTCTTCATTCCCACTCGAATATATTTGTCTGTCCCTGTCTGCATCCAAAACAGGAAGGGTGTCCTCCCTTTTCTTTTCTTTTCTTCTTTCCCTCCATCCCAGCCAGGGCCGGATTTTCCTATAGGCTAACTAGGCTTCAGCCTAGGGCCTCAAGATCAAGAGGGGCCTACACAGTGGTGGGATTCTGGGAGTTCTAGGGGGCTCGGCCGAACCCTTTGTTAAATTGCTGGCTCGCCCGCCCCTCGCCTCCCACCTGCGCGGCGCCAGCCTACCGTAGCCAGGGGTGGGCAATTGTGGCTCTTTTACAACCTGTGGACTTCAACTTCCAGAATTCCTGAGACAGCTTGGCTGTCTCAGGAATTCTGGGAGTTGAAGGCCACAGGTTGTAAAAGAGCCACAATTGCCTACCCCTTCCCTAGCCTGAGTTCCGCTGCCTGGGATCCACGTGGGCTCCGGACGCAAGAGAGCAGGACGGAGAAAGCAGCTTCCACGCCTTCACTCACCCTCACTTTCTGCCGTTCGCTTACCCCGCCCACTCCCCATCTATTGCTGCCTCCGATGGCTAGAGGGAAAAAAAACTTCAAATTCTTGCCACGGGGCTTCAAAGGGCCGCCCTAGAGCCAGTGCTGCAGCCGAACCCTTTGTTAAATTGCTGGCTTGCCCCGCCCCTCCGCACCACTATTTATTGCCAATAAATAGTGGTGGGCGAGGGGCGGGGGAGCCAGCAATTTAACAAAGGGTTCGGTGTTTTTTTTGTAATTTTATTGGCCCCCGGAGCTTCAGCATAGGCTAATTAGCTCTTGCTTAGATCGGCTCCCGACCCCCAGCTGATTTGCTCTCAGCTGTTTTGCTCAGAGCTCTGCTGCTTGCTTGGAAAGAGTGCAGATTTTTTCCCCCTAGCTATACTGAAAAACGAAAGAGAAAGTAAAGCAGGCATTGGCTTTGCATGTTGGAAAATTAGGCAGGCTGATTTCTTTTTCCTCACCAAAAAAGGTAGGTGCAAACAACGGGAAATTTAGGGAAAAAGAGGAGATTTTAAAACACAAAAGAAAAAAAGCTCTATTTAACTAGGGAATTGTAATAATTGAGATACTATTAATTGTATATTTCTGAAAGCAGAAATGGTTAAGTTGTGGTTTGGAGGAATATATGGGGGAAATTATTTGGTTTATTATTATTGGTAAATATAATTAATGGATTTGTAAGAAATTGGATTGCATGGAAATAATTGGAATATTCATGTTCATATTGATTAATATACAAAAAAGGTAGTTATATAACTAATTGATTTATATTAAAATGTTGAATTTATATTAAACAACTAATATTACATAATTAACCAATGTGAGGATGGATATAAAAATAGATGACAATGGGAAGGGGTATAATATAGAATAGAAGGGAAAAATTGAATTTGATTAAGATTAGAGAGGGTAATATTGGTTTTTTACAAAAATAGATGAGGAATAAATATGGCAAAAAGGAAATATAGAAATTGTAAATTTAATTGAAATGACTAAACACTGTTTAAATTTGTGAACCGGCCAAATACTCTGTTCAAAGAAAATACATTGTATGTTTGTATGTATGTTTCTAATTATTGTTATTTATTCATATTTGTTCTCTTTTATTCTTTAAAGTTTAACCATTCATTCTTTATTTTAATATCTTTATATTTGTTTGGGGTTGGCTTTCTTCCCTTTCATCTTTTTTATTGTACAGCAATCTTTCTCCTCAAACCTACCACCTCTCTTTTTTTTCCTTCTTACTTTCTCTTCCTCCCCCTCTTCTCCTCCCTACTTCCTCTTACTTTCTCCTTCTCCTCCTCTCTTCCTCCCTCTCTTTCGTACTCTAATTTCCCTTCCCATCCTTCATCCCTCTCTATTGCTGTATCCTTTTATGCATATGGACTACTCAGAGGGCTGAAAAAGTTATTTCTGGCTGGTCCTCGCACTTTTGACCAGTCCTCGAACTTACGACTGTCCTCACATTTTACGTTTTTGCCCTATCTTGTCACCATGGTGAAGAGAAGCAGTTGTGAAATGAGTGACATGGTTGTTAAGAAAGCTGCACGGGCATAAATGTGAGGATGGTCATAAGTGTGAGGACCGGTCAAAAGTGCAAGGCCCAGTCAGAAATGACTTTTTTCAGCCCTCTGAAAAAAGTCTATGCACATAGCCACGCCCACCCGGTCACATGATGAGCTAGCCATGCCTACACAGTCACGTGACCAGCTAGCCACGCCCACCCAGTCACATGATTGCCAAGCCACACCCCCAACTAACCCACGCCCACAGAACCTGTTGTTAAAAAATTGAATCCCACCACTGGTGAAAGGGCCTCATAAGTGGAATAGCCTAGGGCCTCTTTCAATCTAAATCCGGCCCTGATCCCAGCATTCATCACTTGGTCCTGGGATTGACACATCTTCTCTACGAGGGAGGAGGAGTTGTTGGTGATCCCTCCCACTTACACACACACACACACACACCACACACAGAGTTCTGACCTAGGCTCCCTTAACAAACAGGAGGCAGGAATTACTGGCAAAACCTTTTTTATTTACACAACTGTGAATTATGTTCATTCACAGTCAGCAAGGTTTGTCCAAACAGTTTTTCAAAGGAATATTTCTCAACACACCTTATCTCGTTTGGCAAGCTGCCACATGGATTGTTTCCAACTGCAGTACAAGGCAAAACTTGGAACAGAGTCTCTCAGAGTCACGGAATGAACAAATTGTTTCCTGCAAAGGCCCATTCCCTGTTTGCTCCTATTTTATTTCCTATGGGAAGGGCCAATTATCTCCAAGGTGTGACCTTACTCTGGAGTCGACCCTGCTTTCTTAATTGTTCTTGTCTTCCAGCAGCTCTGCACATGTGCATACTGGGAACAGGCTCCAGCTGTTCCTCTGCCTCGCTGCTGTCTATCTCCCTCTCTGCCTCCGACGCAGAGCCCTCGTCTGAGTTTTTCCCAGCCCCCAGGACTGGCCAAAGTTCCTCCCCAACCTCCTCACTGTCCGACTCTGCTATCAGTTCTGCTGGCCGCTGGTGGGCCACAACACACACACACACACACACCTTAAAAGGGCCACTCCCGTCCTGAGCACCAGTTTACAATTTCCCTAAAAACTTCATCCAAGGAGACCACAGGAAAGAAGCTTTGAACAGAAATTTGGGATTGGTTTCTGCTCAACACAAAAGGGTCCCACACCCCAAAGATCAATTTACCCTTGCTTTCTGCTGTAGCTCAGGTGAGCTCAGAGTAGTGCTGGGGGGGGGGTGGAGGTGGAGAGTTGGAAGAGAAAGAGGCCAGGCGCTCTCACAAATCTCCCTAGCTAAAAGACGCTTACACACCAACTGCTACGTTACACACACTCCCCAGGGGCATCCTAAGGTGGCCAAGGGAAGGGAAGTGGGATCAAGATCACC
This sequence comes from Pantherophis guttatus, assembly GCF_059756535.1. Classification (NCBI taxonomy): domain Eukaryota; kingdom Metazoa; phylum Chordata; class Lepidosauria; order Squamata; family Colubridae; genus Pantherophis; species Pantherophis guttatus. The sequence goes on along the minus strand of NC_142066.1, from coordinate 160,355,029 downwards.
TCATCCAGTAGGGTGCCCTGCTAGCATCCCTGGTTGCAGCTCAAAAGTTCTGAATCCCACTGCTGACACCAATTGCCATGGAATCAAAGCACAGGACCGCCCAGCCCAGCCCATATTTGTTTTTTAAATGTCTTCTGCTATAATCTTATTGTGAGTTATCCTAAGCCAGGGATGGGGGGTTGGTGCAAATGGGCCAGGTTAAGACCGTGTGGGGGTTGGGAGGACCCATACCTGTTTGTGACTGTGCTGCCCGGCAGGAGCCGAAGCCAACGTGACCGGCCTGTCAGCGATCGCCATGCGGGAAAAGAACTCGGACGTGATAGAGGTTCGCATTCGAGAAAACTCCCCCGAGTTGGAGGTCCTGCTGAACCAAAAGGCCCTCAATTTTTCTGAACAAACCTGGATGGACTTAAATGGTGAGAGGAGGAGGAGGAGGAGGAGGAGGAGGAGGAGGAGGAGGAGGAGGACAGGGGTTAAGGAGGGGCACAGTGAGAAATCTTTCCTGTCAAGGCCACAGGCGGCCATGTGCTCGAGAGTATCCCAGAATCATAGAGTTGGAAGTGACCTAAGAGGTCATCAGGTCAAACATGATTTCCTTCTGGTGTTTTTCCAGGGAGGGGGGGCTCTGTGGAACTTCCTCAGGGTGGACCCCTTTAAAAGGTGAGAGGGGTCTTCCGCTGGCAAAGAGGCCGCAGAACAAGGAAGAAAGGAGACCTCTCTCCATTTTGAGTGCCTTTAGGTTTCTGCTGGCTGTCTCAACTCTGGACAGTCACTTGTCTGAGATGGAATAGGTTCTGCTTGAACAGGGGGCTGGACCAGAAGACCTCCAAGGGCCCTTTCTATTCTATTCTGTTCTATTCTAAATGATGACACGGAGCAGCGCCACCTGGTGGCCAGAGCAGGATGGCTCCCAGGCAAGACTTTCCTCCCTTCCCAATCCTTGGCCCAAGGAAACTGCAGGAGGAGCAACCAACCGCCCTCACTTCCACTCCACAGCCAAGGCTCAGGGTTTGTGGTGTGGAATTGGTCTTTTCCCCAGCTCCCCTTGGCCCATCAAACTGAAAGACAGCTCTGCTCTGACTGTGAGCTGCTTTGAGCTGCAAAATTTCATTCCTGAAATTAGGAACCGTCATGTGGTTCCAGATGAGTCCGAGCTAGAACCCCAGAGGGCTCCAACCTGGTCGGAAGTACCCTGCAGAGGGATGCCCATCCTGCTGAAGGGGATGACCCGGAGCTTGCAAGGCCTCCAACTTCGAATTCTAGCGAATCTAAATCGCACGGCACAGCTTTCCCCCCCCTCGCTGTTCTACTTACCTTAGAAAAGGCTTCTTAATCCTCCTTTTTCAGCGCTGCGCAGTAGCGCCTGTGATGCACCTGCGCGCAAAGCACACATTTGGTACGGACCACGCATGGACGCGTGCAGCGAACCAGAATCGAAGCGAACCAGTAGCAGACTTCAGTGCATTTCACCCCTGGGTGGAAGGGGGTCTCAGACCCCCACTTGGGGAGTAGCTCTGCATTCCCACCAATCACTCAGGCCAGAGTGGGTGCCTTGTGATTGCCGGGATCTCTCCATGTCTCCCCCTCCAGGCCTCTTCCTCTATTGCAGCCCTGGGCAGAACGTGACAGTGATGTTCTCTTCCGGAGCCGGCGTGGAAGTCGGTAGCCACGGAGGGAAAGTGCTGAGCCTGACCATTCTGCTGCCAGAGACCTTCCAGAACCAGACGGAAGGGCTCTTTGGGCTAATGAATGGCAGACCGCAGGATGACCTGATCCTTCCCAATGGAACGGCCCTGGATGTGGCCAGCAGCGGCCCCTGGGAGCTCTTCACCTTCGGAGCAGACTGTGAGTACGGCCCTCCTGGAGGAGGAATAAAAAAGGGGTGTGTGGATCATGGGCCGCCTGGAAGTAAAAGAATGCCTGGGGTCTCCCCCAAATTTCTCAGGTGATTAAAAGAAGCAGCTACGTTAAATTTTATCCCATATGATTCCTTCAGCTGTTAAGTGCCCCAAGATCCCTCCGTCTCAAGGAGTGACGTCTGCCTTCACCAGTCAGAAGTCCAAGCAGGAAGGGTTGCTACCCTTTTGCCCCACCCAGGAGAGACTGCTGGTTGGGAGCCATTTTAAATTCCGGGATGCCTTGATTTGGTGCCAAGCTACCTTTTGGATGTTTCTGTGGCCGTGGCTTTTTCGCGACTGGGCCGTGTGAGTCTCACATGAGCATCATGGGCATTCACGGCAGGGGTGAAAAAAATGCTTTAAAAAGTAAAAAAAAAAAAAGTTCTGACGATCAGCTGTGACAATCAGCTGTGCCACGCGATCCTTGGAACTTTTTTTTTTACTTTTTAAAGCATTTTTATACCACCTATTGAGGGTCCGTTTTTGCTCCCAGAAGGCTTTCATGAAACCTGCTAGGCCAAAAACGGGGTGGTGAGGTGGAAAGAAAGAAAGAAAGAAAGAAAGAAAGAAAGAAAGAAAGAAAGAAAGAAAGAAAGAAAGAAAGAAAGAAAGAAAGAAAGAAAGAAAGAAAGAAAGAAAGAAAGAGGGAGGGAAAAAGGAGAGGAAGGAAGGACCACAAACCTGGCACTAGACGCAGCTTCAGAGGATACCTTGAAAGAGCACAGCAATCCAGGCCTGGAAGGGACCTGGAGGTCATCTAGCCCAACCCCCTGCTCCAGCAGGACATTGTTAAAGTGAGTTTCTGTCCTTTGACACCCCCAGTCACATGACCCCCACCAAGCCACACCCACAGAACCAGTAGGAAAATTTTTTTTGATTTCACCACTGACTCATGGCTCTACTCACATGAACAACAGGTGCTTGCGCAAGCACACGCACGCAAAACCACCTCCCCTTTCCCCCCTCGCCTCCCTGATCCAGGACGCCAACCCAGACTCTGTCTTAAGCAGCCCCTGAACACTGACCGGCGTGCTCTATGGCCCTTCAAAGGCTGCTTCACGCTGCATCCCCACTCGTTTCGCATGCAGGCTGCCCGTGTCAATCATCGGCTCCTAGAGACTCCTAGAGACTTTGTTTTTAACAAATCTATCAAGGAGCCAAACAATGAACATCAATAGCTGAACTAAATGAGCGCCTTTCCCTTCCCTCCGCCCCCCCACCCCCCACCCCACGAAAGCCACTTTGGGAGAGCAGCAAAAGCTGATTTAGAAGCCGCCCAAGGAAGCCGAGAGATTCTGTGTTATCTTGGAAGTTTCCGATCCTCCTTCTTCAAGATTTGGAGGGACCGTTTTCCTTTCTTCTTTTTAGGGGCAATTAGAAACGAAACGTCCCTTTTCACCTATGACACCCAGTCCCTCCTGGACAACTTCGTCTATGGACCAAAGCACCACTCGTCTTTCGTGCCCCTCTTTTCTCCTCCCCAAGACGCCAACGAGACCCTCACGCAGCAGGTGGTTTCCGTCTGCCAAGCCGATCCCTTCTGCTGGTTCGACGTCCTGACAACCGGAGACTTTGCTGTGGGAAACATCACTCGGTCATCCCACCAGCGCTTCAGGAAACTCCAGGAGAGCTTAAAACCGGGTAAACCACCCCCCTCGTCCCCTGAAATCCTCAGCAGCACGGAGGCTTCACCTCGGAGTCTGCTGCCTGCGGTCGGTGGCATTTTACACCAGGCACCCCCAATTATGTTAATGTACCTCTGCCAATCCAGCCTTCAGCTCAGTCCCATAGCAATAGGAGAGGCTTCCTGCAGCCACTGAGCACCTCCGAGTCATCCCGGCTGTGTGGGGATGCCAACTCGGGTCCTGGCAGCCCCAGTTGGTTGGAGTCGATTGATTAAACCGGGATGAACAGATAAATGGCGGTCCCAACCTCTTGGGGGGGGGGTTGAAGCAACCAGAGGGGAATTATAAGCAGCCACAATAGGTGAGGCCATGGGTGGACGGCCAGATTTTAGAGAGATGCCAAGATCTTCTGCGGACAAGGAACAGCCAACCCAGCTTATATACCAGGTGGGTGGAGTTGCCTTGCGAAGGGCACTGGTGACTCTGACCCTCCCTCATATGTGCTCTAGAGGAGAAAGGAAGAAAAGGGCAAGGGTCCAGCTACGGGCCCAGCTCAGCCCTGCCACCCAGTCACTCCTGAAACAGCCACAGACCTGACTTGGGAGGCTGCCCAAGCCTCAGCGGCTCCCTTCGGGGAAGGCGTGGTGGGGCTGGGGGGAAAGGAGGCTTTTATCTCTAGGCTTTGTATCTGCAACTTGCCTGGCCCATTGGAGGGGCCCCACTGAAAACCCTCCCGGTGTGTTTCCACCCCCCCTCCAGTGGTTTCATGCGGCTGGCTGGCTCCCCCCTCCAATGGGGAGAAGGAAGGGACCAAATACCTAGCAGGATCTATGCTCCATTTCCGCTGCCATCCCGGTTACAGCCTGGTGGGCTCAGTAACCAGGAGATGCCAGGAGGATGGGACCTGGTCGGGACGACCCACCAGCTGTCTCCCCAATGCAGGTAAGACCTTTAAACGATTCTCTCCCCTCGCCCTCCAACACACTGGATCTGAGCTTGCATGCTGGACCAAGGGGAGCAGGGAGAAGGGGGCGGGGGTCTTGTGCCAGTAAAGGGGGCTGCACAACTAAGAGAAGCTGCTAGCAGCCCTCAAGGTATCATGTCTCACCTCTGGCTTCACCGGGAAAGAAGCCCCATTGTGACTTTATGACGCATCCTCCCCTCCTAATGGGATGGCCCACTTTAAGACGGGTGCCAACACAACCCTCCTTGCGAGGCCCTGGCTCCACTTTCTCTGGGAGAGAATTGTGGGGCGGCGGGGGGGGGGGAAGCAAGGCAATCAGGGGGGTCGGAGGGGGGAGAAGAGATTCCAGGAGATCCCAAAGATTCACACAATAAAATTCAATCTGGGGGGGGGGAGAGAAGCTGGATTCACTTAAGAAAACACAGGATTGTTTAATGGCCGCTGTAAAAACGGTCGTAAAATTGGGGCCAGTCACATGGTGCATCAACCTGTGAGCAAGATTCCAGTCCCAGCTCTGGTCATAAATCAAGGACTGGCTGCAATCTGAATTTGCTTCACTTCATCACAGCCTCCAGCTCCCCATGTATGGAAGAGGGGCGGCTTCCCCCCACCCCGAGGTTTTTGAAGGCTGCCGAGGAAGGGCTTATGCATTGCTCATGGGCCCAGAGCCTCTTCGGGGTGGGGGGAGAAATACCCCGACTCCCAGTTAGCAACCCTCGTATATCAAAAGGCCTGGTGAGACCAAGACCGTCCGGGTGACGATGAAGCCAAAGCAACCCATTCCAGCTCCATCTTGACTGAGAGCAATCCCAACCATCTGTAGTCGATTCTCCACACCTAGTTCTGGTATTGGCAATAAGGCAATTATGCCTTGCAAGATACCCAGGGGTCATCTAGTCCAGCCCCCCACCCCCCCTTGCTCAGTGCAGGAATCCTCTCCTGCAGCTTCTCTGCTGATGGCCTTGGTTTTTATGTCCCAGGAACCAGCCTGCCCCACTCAGTGCTTGCGATCCTGAAGGCTGCCTTCGTCTTCTGGATAATCTGGTGACCTGGATATGGGGAAGATGCTGGAAGAAGACCCTCTCACAGCTCCCCTCTCTTCATGAAGGCAATCAAAAGAACCCCTGCTTTGGATGACCACCTCCAGCCCACCAGCAGTGAAATGTCAGGCCCCATGACCGGCGGATGAGCCCCGAACCCAGCCTCCCATTCACTCTGGGTCCAGGCAAAGGGGCTGCACATCCAGCCGGCCCTTGGGTGGGAGGGGAGGTGAAACCGTTTCATCATCAACCAAACACACAGATCACTCTGAGGCCAGGGGCTGCTCCGCAAAAAGACGGCACTGGGAGGCCGAGCGGAAGGGTGCAGGCGGGCAGCCAGGCCGAGCTGCCCGGCAGCAGCAGCAGCAGCCCTTCGGCTGGTGCCTAATGGGGTCTCCTCAAGAGGCAGGGGCAGCCCCAGACCTGCCCCTCCTTGCTTGGGGAGGGAAGGGACTCCCGGAATGACAGGATCCCAGCTTTCTCCTATTTCAGAGTCCCGTGCCAGGAGATTCCTTAGATAAGGGCCCCCTCAAACCCCGGTCCGTGGACTGGCACCTGCCCACAGCATGCCAGAAACTGGGCAGCGCAAACAAGGGATGCTCCATCCATAGGATGCAGGCAGCACATGAAACCAGGCCCCCTCCAGTCCGTGGGAAAAACCTCTCTCCACAGAACCAGTCCCTGGTGCCCAAAAGGTTGGAGGGCACTGCCCTAGATGGCTGGTTTCACACGAGCCTCATAACCGGGTCAGGAATCTGAGATCTGAAGCTAGTCACTGGTGGGATCATGGCAGCCATTTCTTCCTTGGCAGTTGAAATGAATGCCCTGACCCCATCCAGGGTGGAGCAGTCACCCCAACTCAAGTCTTCTGGTGCAGAGCCTCCAGTGGTTCAGGGCTTCCCGTCTGCAGCCCACCACCCCGAATTAGGCCTGAATTATTTGGCAGGGGCTTCCCCTGTCCTCTTCACCTGGAGAGCCAACCCTCCGTGGCTTTTCTCGTCTGTAAAAGGGAGCACTTCCCCTTTCAAGGGCCATTTCAGAAAAAGAGGCAGGGTGGCTTTGAGGACCCTTACCCAATAGCCTCTCCCCCCTCCCCGCCCCTGCGGATGTCCCAGAGGTGGAAGACCAAGGGCACAGCCAGGCAGCCTCTCCCAACTTCTGCCCCACTTCCTGCTGGGATATCTGGCACTTTCTGGAAAAGAGGGTTAAGAATCAGACCCTCCCCAAAGAAGAGTGTTTCCCCACCCCCCACCCCAGGGACAACCATACGCTTCCAAGACCGCCAGGAGAAAGACGCAGCTGATGGGTTTAAGCGCCTTGAGCAAACGGGACCGCTCTTCCCTGCCCTCCGGCCAAGGCAGAGACCCTCCCAAATGCAGCCCTCTGGATTCTTCCTGCTTTTATCATTTCTCTCCAGGCTGGCTCTCTCGGCCGGGTGTGGGGACCAGGGGTGAAATGCTATCGGTTCACGCCAGTTCAGGTGAACCGGTAGTAATAAAAGCTACCAGTTGCGTGAACTGGTAGTAAAAAAAAGCTACCGGTTCATCCGAACCAGTATTTCCGACAATCAGCTGTGCCGCATGATTTAGATTTGCTACAAAGGAGGAAATCCTGCTTTCTAGCTAATCTAAATCATGCGGCACAGCTATTTCTCCCACCCCCCACCCCCGGCTGTTCTTCTTAACTTCAAACAGCTCCTTTTTCCGCACAAAGCACATCTTTGGTGCGTACTGTGCATGTGGATACAGCGGGCGTTTGGCATGCACAGCGTGCGTTTGACACGCAGCACACATGCATGGGCAGCGAACCAGTGGCAACCAGTGGAGATTTCACCACTAGTATAGACCCACCAGTCCAATAAAGTGGCTCTTTGATGAAAAAGATACAAAGCAATGAGGCTCTTTATTGAACGCTCTTCTACAAATCACTTGGCACCAAACGACAAAGAAACGGCAGCCACAGTGGGGAGGAACATGGGACTTGTGGTTCCCTCTCTACGCAGGGACCAGCAGGGCAATCGCGCCGCCAATGAGAAAACCATGAGCTCAAAATGGGCACCGTGAAACAACAGCACAGCCGGTCGGTCGTGGGGACAGCTTTCCCCCAGCCTTTCGTGCTCCCAGTCCCAGCCCTCTGGGGAGGAGGGGGCCAGGGGCACACAAGTCAAAAAAAAATCTTGCCCTTTTTCTTAAAGAGGCCAGGTAGGCAGTGGAGGAGGGGGAAGGAGGGGGAGGAGGAGAAGGGGGGGGGGGAAGCAGCTTTTCCTTGCTTTTCAATACTGCCCCCCACCCCACCCCCCTCTTTTGGGGACTTCACTGCAGACATGCTGCCCGATGTCATGTTCTACGCTCTGCCAGCCAGATAGGAGGGCAGGCCAATTCTGATCGCCTTCTGCTAGGAGGAACTATCCAAGGCCAACCCACCTCCAGGGACTCAGAGTCTGGCCACCGCTTTCCTTTCTTGCCTTTGTGAGGTGGACGATGGTTAAGAGACAGAGAGACACTGGCTCACCCCCCTCCCATCTTGTCTTCCACACAGCCTGGCCACTTTCTGCCAACCTGCTTTCCTGCCCTTTTCTGCCCATCTTCTCTGGGGCCCCAGTTGGTAGCCTCCCCTTCCTTGACAGCAGCCAGCCTGGCGCCCCAAGGCCTGCATGGCATAACCACTCCAAGGTGAGCCCAGGGCTGATCAGAATGGGCTTCCTCCAGGCCAGCTGCTCCCCGAGGGTTCCTGTGGATTCTGGCTGGAAAGTCTGGGGCAGCCAGCCTTCCTCTCATGCCTCGGGAGGTGTTGTGGTGGATGGGAGCTGTGGCTGGCCAGCAGAGGTCTACGGCCGACCTCCAGCAAATCAGTCCTCCTGGACCTGCTGGTTGGAAGGATCGGCCCAATGCTCCTGCTATGAAAAGGGTCTCTCAGCACCCACCGGAGACCCCCTTCCTCTTCCCTGGCTTCCCCACACAGAAGGAGGGCTCTCCTAGCCAGCTGCTTGTCGCCGTCGAAGCTGGTCCAGTTCAGGAGGAAGAAGCTGCTCTTAGCCCATCTTCTGAGGCCATGTCAGGATCTCCCCCAGTTTTGTGCGTGGTTCACTGGATTCATGCAACCCCCAACAGGATGCATATCGGATCTCCTCCTCCTGGTGGTTATTGCTGAGACCGTTTGCAGCAAATGGGTCCCAGGAATACCTGACCCAGAAGCCTCAGCAGCGACGCACAAAGGGGCAGGCTGGCCACAGGACAGAGCCGTCGTGAGAGCAAGAGGAAGGCCTGGGAGCCTCCAGCTGTAGGCCGTGGCTCCTTGCTTCCTCCCTCTGTGCAGCCCATGCACCGGCTTCGGCGATGTGGATATGTGATGGGGCCGTGATCTCTCCTCATCTTGAGATGGAGGAGGGGGAGGGAGGACGGGGGGGGGGCAAGGCAGACTCTAAAGCTGGTGATGCTGGTGCTGTGGTGAGACCCAGGCCGGTCCCGGAGCCGGTCTGTTCTCAGCGGGAGGGTCAGATGATGGAACACAGAAAAGTCCATGCTTGATGGAATTGGGGTGGGGGGGAGAGACAGGGAATGCGGGGGAACCTGGATCAGGAGACGTTTATGTGTTGCGCACCCCCAGAGACTGTTCCAACTCTTGCCGGCGCTGCTGGATCTGAAAGGGGGGGAAGCAGTGGGTTAGGCTGAAGGAACCGCTGGGTCCAAGCAGAAGGGGGTTGGAGAGCCAGCCCTCTCCCCAGCCGCCTTGCCTTGCAGTAGAAGTATCTGCTCACGGCCTCCTGGGACCACGGCTGCTGGTAGAAGTCTGCCCTCCGCTCCTCTTCCGGGTTCCCCACCACATCGGTCATGACCTGCCGAGCGAGACAAACACGTCCCCCGTAAGCAAAGCCCAAAGGCGGCTCCCTTCCGGTCTCAGTGGAGAAAAGCCCACGGCTGCCCCCTCAAGGCTGGCCATCGCTTCCCCCAAAGCTCCTGAGCAGACATCGGGCCGCAAGTCTTCCTGGCGTGAAGGGGAGGCCTTGGCCATGTCGAACAACCGCTGACTATAAGGCAGGCAGCGCCCATTCATGACAAGGCTTGAACCGATTTGGGGAGAGGTGGGATTTTCAAGCAGGGTCTCAAACAGGGCCTGGGCAGCATTAGGGGAGGCACGCAGCTCGCTGAGGTGCACTGAAGGCATTTCAGTGGCAAAATATTCCCATGTTCTGCCTTTGCTTGCCTACGAATTCAAGTGCCGGAAGAAGAAGGGAGGGAGGGAGGGGCTCTGACACCGTGGCCCTTGTCACCACAAGCAGCACCATTCAAACCTTTGATATGGTTAAGCAGGCACTGGCGCATCTACCGTGTTTCCCCAAAAATAAGACCTATCTTATGTTTTTTTGGGGGGGGTTGCCACAAAAAAAAGGCACCAGGTCTTATTTTCAGTGGGGTGTCTTCCACTGATTCACCTCACTTGCACGCATCGCCCCGGTCTCTTTTTTGCTGTCAGCGGCCTTCAGGAACTTCTACGGCCGGCAAGGCTTTCCTGAAGGCCTCTGCAGCTGATAACAGAGCTCTGGATTGTCGGGCTGTGAAAGGTCTGGCTGAAACTGTCCGAAGATAAGTAGTAGGGGAGCTCTATCACTCCCCATCCCCACCTAGCTTAATTTTACCCATGCACCCTGGAATGGGAGGGGTCTTAATTAGGGCTTATTCTGAGAGTAGGGCTTATATTCGACATACCCGTGTAAAAATTAAACTAGGGCTTACTTTCTGGGTAGGTTGTATTTTTGGAAAAACACAGTAAAGTCCTCCCCCCCGCTTGTCCCACTTGGCCCTCCAGATGTGGAAGGGTAAAGCCCCCTCCTGTCCTCATGCTGCACCCAGAGCAAAGGAAGAGGAAAAAGGGGTCTCCGGAGAGGCAGCCCAGCCCCAGAGGCTGAAAGTCAGACCACAGCGCCAGGCAGCAACTCTCGTGGTCCCATCCCTACTCTGGAGCCACAAACGCCCAGAGCCACCGACCTTGAGATCCCTGCTCTGGGAGCGGAGGAGGTCCTGGATGTAGCCCTTGGGGTCTTTGGAGAAGCTCAGCATGAAGTCTCGTTGTATCTTCAGCTGGTTGATGGACTCGATGGTCTCATGGATCTGAAGCAAGGAAGCAGAGATCAGTTTCTTAACCAATCAGAAGCATCCTCCTTTGCTTCTCTGTTTCCCCAAGAAAGCGGCTGGCCTAAGCGGTGGGAGCAGCCCATCACTGGAGAAAAGAGACTGGAGGCACCTCTTGGCAGATGCCAGGATCAGCGGTCCTGTCTCTGGACAGTTGGGGCATGTCCGGGATGTCTTAGGTCAAGGGGAAACTGCTGGTATTTCATTTAGATGAAAAATGTTGATGAAAAGTAAGGCTTGCCCCGTGATCAGGCAATCTCTGGGCAGGCCCCTAAGCCCAGGTGTGAAGCTTCCCCTCAACCTGCCGTTGCCCCCTCTCCCCTGGAAGTGGCTGCTCGGATAAAAGGGAGAAGAGGGAGAAGGCGCTTGGCCCAGGTGGGCCAGACGAAGGAGGGCCTCGATTCGCTTCTGGGCTCTTAGGGATTTGGCAGCCCCCAGAGGGCGAAGGGAAGCCCTTCTCCTGACCCTCCTACAAGGTTTGGCCTCAGATTGTGGCCACACCAACTTGCCTTCTTCGGGGTCCCCCCCCCCCACTTTGGATGGTGAGGAAGCTGGCCTAGAAACAGGGAATTCTAGTCCCACCCAAGGCATGAAAGTCGGCTGGGTGATTTTGGGCCAGTCCCTCCTCTCAGCCCACCCACCTCACTGTAGTTGTGGGGGACATGGGAGGAGGAAGGAGTATTAGGTATATTGGTGGCCTTTAGAGATTTATAAAGTCATAATGGCCCGATAGAAACCTAGCCTAATATAATTTTATAAACCAGACATTGCTGGCCTGTCTCGGCTTTGTGCCCGGGCAGCCCGCCCCACCAGCGGTACCTTGTTGTCCAAGGCGGTGATCTCCTGCTGGTTGGCGGTGGAAAGCAGGAAGCTGCTCATCTGCCCTTTTAGGGGGTCTTCCACCTCCACGTCAATGTCATAGCAGGCCGTCTTCTTCTGGTCGTTGGGGTCCACGCTGAAGGAGGGAGGGAGCCTGAAGCATCAGCCCCCGCCCTGGGGAGCCTCCCTCCCTCCCTCCAGACTCCCCACCCCACGCTGCCCAGATCTGACACTCTGTCTGCTCACAAGGGGCGTGAACTGAATGGGACCCTCCACCCTTCCCCTGAGCAAGCCGGGCTTCAGGGCTGCCAATTCCCTCCGCCGCCCGACTCCCGGATGCATCTTTGGGGGTGCCGGGAAGACCTTCTGGCCGAGACAGAGCGAACCCCCCCTCCCCATTTGAAGGGAAATGATAAATGATTTGATACAGCTCCTGCGGCCCTTCTGCCCACCAGGAGGAAGATCCCAAGGAGGAGGGATTCTCGTGCCCCGGGCTCCTCCCTCTCTAAAGCAATGGAGAACACAGCCAGCACCACCCCCCAGGATCCATCGGCAGCCTCTTCGGTCCCCACCACAGCCTCCCCTCCTCTCTTGCTCAGCTCACCTGGGGAGAGGGGGTGGGGGGCAACATCACAGGGGGGACGGACAGAAGGGGTGTCCTGAATGCTGCTTTCTCTCGGGGGGGCGGGGTGTCAACATTCAGGGCGGAGCTGCCCTCACCCAGCAAAGGTGCTGACCTGATAATGTGATTGATCACGATGGGATCCGGGGGCAGCAGCAGGTTGGTCAGCCTCTGTGGGATCTCGGAGAACTTGAGCCGGGAGCAGTCAAAGATCTGGAACGGCAAATGGACAAGAACATTGGCGGCGGGGTTCACCTCAAGAAGGGGGGGGGAAGGGGGCATCGGTTCCAGCCCCCTAGAAGGGCCACCCACGTTCAGCACCAGCTGCAGGGGCCTCGTTGGGCATCGTCGCTAGGCAAGTCAGGTAGGCCAAGTGGGGCAGGGACAGAAATTCCTAGGGCAGAAGGAACAAGACCAGGCCCAGGAGGGTTACTGGCCTCGATTTCTAACCCTCCTCACACTTCTCTGGGCTTCCAGGTTAACCTGGCCATGGTTAGTCCGTGCTCTGCCAGGAAGCGCCCATGGGGTCTGGTTGCCCAGAGTGTCCGGTTCCACAGCTATTGTGGCCTGGTCCATGGGGGGGAAGGAAAGTGGTATCCCAACTGCCCCTGGCTGGAAGGTGGGGCTTAAACTTTCTCCCCCTCCCTCCCTCCCTCCCTCTCTCTCCCCCACCCACCCACCCTAAAACCCCGGCTCAGCGATCCATTGGGAGGGCCAGGTGAATGCCACCAGTGGTGGGATTCAAATAATTTAACAACCGGTTCTCTGCCCTAATGATTTCTTCCAACAACCAGTTCACCAAACTGCTCAGAAAGTTAACAACCGGTTCTCCCGAAGTGGTGCGAACTGGCTGAATCCCACCACTGAATGCCACCATCTCCAAATCGTGCCCCCCGCCCCGTTTCCCACTGACCTGCTGGAAGTACTTGTCGCAGTTGATGTACTCCTTGTCGTGGGAGTCCTGCAGCTTGTTGGTCTTGATGTACTGCCAGAGGGCCTGGATGATGGCCGAGCGGGTCTGGGTGTGGATGCCCAGCAGGCGGGCCAGGCGAGGGTCCAGCTTGAACTGGGGAGGCTGCGGACAGAGAGCCGACCCCAAGGGTCCCCTTGGGCAACTGAGGGTCTCCTTGAACTCCAGAAGGCCGGAGGGCTTTGGGGCAACGGGCCCCCCTCCGGCCGGCCCATCCAGCAGGGCCAGCCTCTCTCGCCGGTCTTCCCAACGGGGACCCCGGGACCCCTCAGCCCCAACGGCCCGTCTGCACTCGCTCCCGGCCTTCCTCGCGGTGGCTTTCCTGGATCTGCTCAAGGCTTCCACGTACTTGTTGTGACAAATAAAATCGGGTGTTATTACAAACAAAGTCCTTTGGCATTCTGGTCTGGCTGCAAAGGGCCCTCCGGAAAAGCAGCCCACAGGAATTTGCTCCACCCCCACCCCTGTTGCAGGCAGCAATGATTTATTGGCGTTTTCATTTATTATATTCGGGACCGCGAGATGGACGGCATATAAGTGGATAAATATATAAATAAATGCTGTGTCAGAGGTTGAAGCCACCCATGTTTCCATTGTAATTCTGGGCAGCGTTTGACAGTTACAACCACTCAAAAGACATCAAGAGCAACGCTGGCTGCAAACACACACACACCCCTAACAAACAAACAAACATAAGGCCAGGCTCAGCCCACCTCCCTCCCCAGGCCTGAGCGGGACAGACAGCCTTGCAGGACTCCCCAGCCCTCCAGTAACAGTGTTGGGGTCTCCCTCGCTTTGGGGAGAGTCTGCCCCAGAGGGACCGCTTGAGAGGGGGCACTGCTGGTTAAGGGGTGACCAGCAACCCCACCCACCCACCCTGTTGTGTCTACTGGGACGATGGGCAGAAACTGCCAGAGGAAACAACCTGAGCGGAAAGGGGCTTCCAGGGGGGGTGACCTTGAATCGTCTCCAGAAGCCCAGTTGCTCACAGAGCGGCAGCATCATATTATGCAACAGGGGCACTGCCCATCCCTAGCCCCCCCCCCCCCCCGCAATGCATTCTGGAGCTGTCAAGGGGGCCCCAAGGCCAGTCCCATCCATGGCAGCACACTGCAGGCAGCCGCTTGGGCAGCAACCAGGAGCCTCCCAAATGGCCCAAACAGCAAACAAGACGCACTTGTGCAAAAGGTCCTTGTGGTTACTGCTGCCCTACTCCTGTCTCCCTTTCTCCAGACAGGAGCTTTGAATTCGGGGAGAGGGACTCACATCACCCACTTTTCTGCTGGGGGCTGGGCTCCAAGAAAGACCCCCAAGAGGCTGTGGCCGAGAGCAGCTGTGAAGGAGCTTGCCTAGCGGTTTCATGGGGGGAGGAGAACGGAGGGCTCACCCGGAGCTCCTGGCAGGGGGCGGGGGTCTCTCGCGAATGCAACCAAGGCTCCCAGGCCTGAATCCAGACCAAGGGTAGTGGGGAGTCCAGCTGAACCATGTCTTCCAGGGCTCTCTGAATCGGCAATAGGATGTGTGTGTCTTTATTTATATATTATGTGTGCATGTAGAAGGCAACTGGAATCTAAAGAAATGTGTGGTCCATCCTCCACTCGTTCATTAGCTTTCCATCCACATCTCCTTCTGTTACGATCAGAATGAAGAACAGGCTTGACCCAGATGTTATGCTGTAACATGGTGTGACTTTCAGTGAATAAGCCTCAGTCTCGCACACTTTATCATACATTGGTTGATAATTCTGGCAATCAGAACTTGTGAGTGGAAAGGGAAAATGAGGAGCCCCTCTCCATAGCCTTCCCTAAAAAGGTTGGGTATCTTGCACTGCCCACTCCGGAGCCCACCCACGTTTGCCAAATGGGGTCTGGTGACACCCCACCCCATCCCACCAGGCACCACACAGCTCAGTTCCCCGGCTGCTAACACAGGAATAGAGGCAGGAATCCGGAGTCGGCTGCGGAGAACAGCTGCCGCTTCTGGGACATGCCCAGCCCTTCCTCTCCCCCGGATGCCCGGGAAAGGCTTGGCTTTTGGGAGAGGGAGGGCACCACAGCAGAGAGCAGAGACATCTGGCATGGAACTCAGCTGGAGTCGGGGTCACCACAAACTTCCCTTCCCCATATTCCCCCCCCAACTCAGCACCCCCAAAGCCCACCCCCAGACTCCCCTTCTCCCAAAGCCCCCTCCCCACCTGGTAATCCAGCATGAGCAGCAGGGTGCAGCGCACGCTGACGTCTCCCGGCCTCTTCACCTGGAAGCCGTCCGTCTCCTGGGTGGTGGGAGTCCGGTGCCACTGCCAGAAAGAGGCGAGAGGGCAGTTCTTAGAGCAGAGTTCCCCCAAACTTTCCGGGGTGGCAGCCCAGGGAGAGGGAGAAAGAGGGGGTGCCCCCCCTGCTTTAAACCAGATAAATGGCACCTCTTCGACCCGTCACCTCGTCCACCAATACTGAACCGCACAAGTCCCTCCAAAACCCCAGCATCCCCCCCCCACTCCCTCATAGGCACCCTTGGCTGCCTCCCCCTCCCTGTGTCCATGATGACCCTGGCCGCCCACTTCCCCTCCTGCTGCTTTCTGCTGGGCTTTTGCTCCTGGCAGAGGGTCCTTATGAGGAGGTACTCTCCACCTCCCCTTGGTCTTCCCTTGTGCCAGAGCAGCACTTTTGGGGGTATGAAGGAAGGCTTTTTGGGCACAAAAGAAAAGAGTGGGTTGCCTTATATTTTGGAAGATGGCGGGGGGAGGGCAGCTTCCCTGCAACAGAGGCTCTGAGAAAGGCAGGGGGAGTCCTGCATGGGGGGCAGCGGAATTGCAACAGGCAGACCCAGAGCAGGTCAGTGATCTCTCCGGGGTGTCTCAGGGAAAGGGATGAAGCAATACAAGGGCAGACCACTCTCCCCCCCCAGGTCGGGCTCCACTGAATCCCCACCACCAGCAGCCCAAGAAACACCCAGCAGGCTGAGGAAGGAGGACAGCGCCCCCCCCCCCCGTTTCTGCCTGGGAAGGTGGGGGAGGGGCAAGCTGGTTACCTCGACCAGGTGATTGTCCGGTCCATAGAGGTCCTTGTCCAGTTCAATGACCAAACTCTTGAAAAAAGAGGAAAACTTCCGCTTCTGTTTGCTGAGCTGTGGGGGGGTGGGGAGAAGAGGTGGGGGAAGATCTCCATCAGCAGACAAGGAACCTCCATGGCCTCGGCTCCTTCCCCTCCGGCTGCCCCACAGCCAGCAGCCCTTCACAGAGCTCCTCCCTTGCATCAGCCACTTTGGGGGCACCCGGCCTGTCCCCCACCGCCCCACCCCCCCGGCCCTGTCTTACGTCGTCCAATAGCTTTCCTTCCACCCGCAGCTCCCAGGAGGCGATGCTGCCATCCGAGTCGTCGGCGTCGGACTTGGCCGGGTTGAAGGTGTTAGAGATGTAGAGGCGCAGCTTCCGCTTTTGCTGTGGGCCAAGAGAGATCCCAGTGAGAGCCCCTCCCAGGGGCTCACTTGCTTCCCGGCCTTCCCAGGCTGCCTCGGGGACCCGGAGCGACCCTCCCCGCAAACTCTGGCACTGAGCGGCCAGAAGCTCAGTGGGACTTCTAGAAAGAGTAACTCCCCCGATTTAGGGGGGGAGAGGAGGTGTGCAGGGGCTGCTGCTCAGGCCCCCACCCGGGGAGGGATCCATCCGCTCCCACCTTCATGGGCCTCTTCAGGGCCTCCTGGATGTCCACCCGCTTCCGCATGATGGTCTGGTCCAGCTTCCGCTCAAAGGCCAGCAGGTCCATGTAGGCCTGAGACTCGGGCACCAGCTCTCGGATCTGGGGGATGGGGGACAGAGTGGCTGCCACACCGGAGGAGGGGGCAGGAGACCTCCCCACCTTGTTTGGAAAAGTTCCCAACCTCAGCCTTTAGATTTGCTGGGAAGGGATTCCCTCCCCCCCCCACACACACTTCTACCGTGGCAAAGGGGGGACCCACAGCTGAGTTCCCTGGAGCGGGCGCTGGGGAAAGTGGGCACACCAGGGGAGGCAAAGGGCTCCCTCCAGGCACCACAGGGCACCGGGAACCATTTGGGGCCAGCAGTTCTGCATTCCCCACCCAGAGGGCTTCAGCTTTTGTCTTGCTGACCTCTCAGCCTCCCCCACCTCATCCCCCAGATCCCGTTAGCAGCTGGGCAAGGCCCCTCCAGGAGCCGCAGGTGTCCTGCCCACCCCAGAGATGGCATTTTTGCACAGGGCCTCCTGAACTCCAAAGCTGCCACCGTGCCCAGCAGGGCCCTTCCTTCCTCTGCCAGAAGGAAAGCGGTGGCCTGTAGGGGGGGGCAGCCCTCCTACTGTTCAGCTCTTCCCCCAGGACCACCCACCTTCCTCCTCCCAAGGAACGCTGCATTATCACAGCTACTGTGGGTGGGTGGGCAAGAAGGAAATGGCAGCCTCAGCCCAGCTCCTCTGCCTCCTCCTTCCCCCCCACAAACCCCACTCCCTTCTAGCACTGATGATGTTACCTAGTTTGGTAATGAAATGTTTGCAAGAAAACAACCTAAGATCAGGGAGCACCAAGGACCTACAGTTCTCCCCCCTCCTCCTCTCCCCCCCCTCCTCCTCCTCCCCTCAACCCTGAAGCTCCTGGGGACCCCCCAAATCAGAGGGAAGCAAGCCAGAAAGCGCCACTCACCCTTTGAGGGAGGATTTTGTCTGCCATCTTCCTCCTCTTGGCACTGTGTGAGAAAACAGAGACAGATGGCCATGGTGCCCGGCTGCAGAGGAAGGAGCCCCCTCTCCCTGGCTGCTGAGCCTGGCCTCAGAAGGAGGCCTCCCATGACTTTGCCTTACAGTAGCCGCCACGGGGGGGTGGGGGGGGAAGGGCTTGGTCCCAGGAGGGTCTCTGGGGTCTCTCCTTCTCATACTCCCCCCCCCCAAGCTTTCACTCAGACTCCCAGAGATGGGGCAAGGACACGCTCCCGGTGGGTCCACCTGGCTGACCCCCAAGGTTCACTATGTTCAGCAGCTGGGTGCCAGCTGGCACACGCCTAGCAACTGGTCACAGAGGTTGAGAACCACGCGCCCCACCTCACACTTCGGCCACCTGAATGGATTTGGCCTGCAGAGTATGTACCCGCTTCCTTCCTTCCTGCCTGGAGCCCACCTCAAGCCATGTGCCATGCAAAGAAGATGCAGCACCGAGCCTCCACTGAGGCTTGCAAGGCTGCCCTCCCCTTCAGGACCCTTTCCACCCCCAGGGAAACCACTTGAGAATAGGGAGGGTTCCTGCGTGGCCCCCATCTGCCCCCCCCCCAGCCATGCCAGGGCAGCTCCTTCCTTCCCGGCTCTGGGCAAAGGCGGCTTGGCTGAGAGGAAAGGACCGAAGGGTGAAGAGGGGGCTGGATCTGCCTTCGGCTCGTCACCCCTGTGGCTGCCCGCTCACCTCCGGGACCGGTTCTGCGGGGCAGCTCCCTGCGTCTGCGTCTGCTGTTGTTGTGACTGTTGTGGCTGTTGTTGCTGTGTCTGCGTCTGTGCCTGCGGTGGCTGCTGCGGCTGGGGCTGGGGGGCTGCCCTCTTGCGCGTGGGCTCCATCACCGCCTGCGGCATCCCGGGGCGCACCGAGGGGCTTCCAACATAGGGCGGACCCGGGGGACCCATCGGGGCCCCCTGGTGGGGCATGCGAGCACCGGAGGGCATCCCAGGACGCTGGAAGGGAGAGGCAGAGGGGCGTCAGGGGGTGCAAAGGGGATGGTCGGACACAGGGGAAGGGGGAGCGGCACGCATTGGAGGGGGGCTAATGAAACAGGCCCTACAGCCGCACTGGCCGCCCTGATGCAACCCTCTGCCTGGCCAGCCTCTTGACCTGACAGGGTGGCACAGATGCCGACAGGTAGGAGGATGGCCCCTTTTGTGCCCTCAGTACAGCGTGGCCAGCTGAGCCGGTCAGGGGCCAGAGGGGAGCCGCGCAGCTGAGGGCGATGCCTTGAACCCGGCCAAGAGCTCACCCTCAGATCTGGATGGCTGAGGAGCCGGTGAGGCCAGAGCTGAAGAGCATCCAAACGCTCTTCCCCAGGGCGGCCCATGTCTTTCACACGAGCCACGCAACCAGGGTGCTCAGAGCCCCCCCCCCCCCCCCCCCGTGCCAGGGAGCAGAGGCGTCCTGCCGGATTCAGCAGAGGGAAGGAAGTTACCAAGGGCCCAAGGGCCACAAAGCTAACGCCAGACAAGTCAGTCCATGGCCGGAGCCTGGGATGAACTGGAGGGCAGTGGGGGGATCGTGAATGGCTCTGCACGCTGCGGAGAAGCGGTGGGAGGGCAGCTCCTGGGCACCAGATGTGGGTGGTGGTTTCGACCACCTTCTTGTCCTCCCCCCCGCCAGCCTTGGCAGAGGGCTGGCCAGGCTCCGAGGGGATGGCAAGGAGGCCCCCACCCCAGGATGAAATTAATTGGGCCAGGAGGGGGAAATGAGCTTCTGCCAGGGCAGTCTGGGGGGAATTCATTACCCAACTCAACAAAATTCCATTTGGGGAAATGAATTGAGGGAAACCGGTTGGGGAAATCTGAATGGAAATTAATTTGGGGGGGGGGATGGCAGGATGAGCTAGTAGAAAAGGAAGGGAAGGTGGAGGGTCTCCCAAGCGGAGCTCCGATCTCCCCTCTGCGGCTTGGCAGGCAGGAAACGGGTCCCCGTCAGGCTGAGCTCCCAGCGAGCCTCACCGGGCCCCTGGCCGAAGGGCTGAACCTGGACATCTTCAAGGGATGTGGCCATCATTGCCGCTAAGACGGACTGGCAGGAGCTGGCGGGGGAGGGGCTGACCTTCCTTTGTCGCTGGGACCTCTTTCCCACTGGGGTTTCTTCAGAGCCAGCCGGAAGGGCAGACTGGCCTGGGACCCTCTTTGGGAGATTTAGCCCATTTTCTGGTATATTAAATGTAAGGAGAGAATTTGCATGTGGCAGAGGGAAGGAGGGAGGAAAGAAAGGATGGATGGATGGGAAGGAGGGAGGGAGGAATGAAAGAAAAGAGGGAGGGAGGCAGGGAGGAAGGAAGGAAGGAAGGAAGGAAGGAAGGAAGGAAGGAAGGAAGGAAGGAAGGAAGGAAGGAAGGAAGGAAAGAAAGAAGGAAGGGAGGAAGGAGGAACACACCAACACACCTGTGAGAGGAGCGTTCAGGCGCCTCCTTCTTTAGCCCCCAAAGTGCAAAAGGCCAGAGCCAAAGTGGAAGCATCATGAGGCACAAACATCCCCACCCCAGTTTTTCTTCAGCAGCCTCTTCCAGAAACTCTCCACCTCCCTCCTGCTGCCCCCACCCCAGGCTTCCCCAGCATCCCTCCTCCCTCTTGCCCCCCCCCAGCAAGACTCTTTTATGACAGGCAGCCCCAGGGAGCCCAGCTTCTCCCAAGGCCCAGGCCCCTCACCCCAGCGGCACAGGGCGGAGACCCCCACTCCTCCAAAGCCAAAGACCTGGGGAGAAAACCAACAGGCGGTCCAGCAAGGGGCAGCTGGCAAGAGGACCTCAGGCCAGAGCAGGTGGAGGGGGGAGTTTGGGGGGGGCATCTGCAGATTTTTGGTAATGCTCCAAAATGGGGGGCTCGGAAGCCAGCCTGGCGCAAGCAAAAGCCCTGGAGAAGAACAATCTAAGAACAATCTTCCTTTCCATCAGCGAAAAAGACAATGCAGCCCAGGGATGTCTTGGAAAACGGATCCCACCTTGCCAGAGACAAGAACGGGATTGTCTGAGGCCGCAGATCGCAGCCCTAGAAGCTGAACGGATGGCAAGGAGGAACCTCATCAGCTTGCCGGGGGGAAGGGGTCAAGTGGTCCCCGGCAGCCATTTTGGGAATGCAAAGTCCTTTTCTGGGGCAGCCATTTTGTGAGAGGCCCACAAAACGTGGCCAAAAGCCTCTCCCCCATGCGTGACCTGACTAACCCAGGGCTAAAGGGAGAGAGAGGAGGTCTGCAAGCAAGGTTGACTCAGCCTTCCATCCTTTCTAAGGTAGGTTAAATGAGGACCCAGTTTGTGGGGGCAATAAGCTGACTTTGTATAAATATACAAAAGGATGAAGGCTATTGCTTAACGCACTGTAAGCCGCCCTGAGTCTCCGGAGAAGGGCGGCATATAAATCAAATTAAAAAAAAAAAAAAGAGGGGAGGCCGGCCGGCCGACCCCATGGGGCCAAAGATTTGGCCAGCAAGAAGCAACAGGATGGCGCCAGACCTTTCCCTTCACCTAGCAAAGCCCAGAGACCCTTGGCAGCCCCTCCTGGACCCCCTTCTCTTCGGAATCTGCCATTGCACCCCCAAAGGCCTGAAGGGAGGGGCACAGCAAGTAGAAAGGAGGAGGAGGAAGAGGAGGGGAGATTGGGTGGCAGGAAAGGCCCCAAGCTGAGCTGGGCAAAGACGCAGGGCATCCTGATGTGGCTTCTCTGGATACATCTGTTTAAAAAGCCTGGAGGGCAGCCAGGCCAGCCATTCAGTGCCACCAGGGAAGGCTGGAAGGGCGGAAGTGGAGTCCCCCGAAGAGGCATCTGCTGGGCGCAAAAGTCGGCAGCAGAGGCAGGACGGATGCGGAGACCCCCAACAGGAGCCAGGGCAGGAACCCCCTGCTGCTTCCGAAGGAATTGAAATCCTCTGGGCTGGGGGACTTCCGCTTCCTGGCCCTAGACTGAAGCTCCCCCCCCCCTTTTTTTTTTTTTTTTTTTTGAGAACAAAGGAAGCCCCTGCCGGTGGGACGAGGGTCCAGGCACTGCAGAGCAGACCCCTCACTTGCCATCCCCCCTCGGGACAATCCTAGCAGAGGCCATAAAAAGGAAATATTTGGGTTGAGCCATAGCATCCTTGGCGGTTTTCTAGCTGATGTTTCATTATCAAACTAGGTAACATCCGCAGTGCTAGGACTGATGATGTTACCTAGTCAGGCATGGAAACATCTGCAGGAAGAGCACTGAGGACCCCATGGAGATCGTAAAGCCCTTTGCTTCCTTTCATGAAGCAATTCACCCGAATCCACCGGCGGGAATTAGTCGAGAACCGCTAGACACACAAAAGGGTTTCATTTCTGCCAAGCCTTTGACAAAACACGCACACGCACCCCGCAGCGAGAGAGTTAACTGCAGCTCAATGCCTGGTTCCCTCCAGACCAACTTCTGCTCATCCACATTTTGATGAGTGACTGACAAGTCCGAAGCTAATGGGAAAAGCACAGAAGACGACGGCACCCGATGTCCAGAGTCCAAAGCCATCAAAGGGCCCACAAGGGAGCTGGGCCATCGCTTTGTGGGCTGGCAAGGCAGCCAGGCAACCCCAGGAAAATGCGTGTGGAAATCAAGGAGACACCGACAGGAGTGGGAGTGGCACACTGGGCTTTTCCTTCATCCGGACACGCATCACCCTGGGACTGGCTTGCTGCTGTAAGAACTCTCTCTTATCCAAGAGAGAGCCAACCTAGAATTAAACAGAAATTTCTTGACGGTGAGAACAGTTAATCAGTGGAATGGCTTCCCTCCAGGAGTTGTGGGGGCTCCATCACTGGAGGCTTTTTCAAGAAGAGACCGGACGGCCGCTTGTCTGGAATGCTACAGGGCAGGGGGGGTCAAACTCACAGCCCACGGCCCAGATGAGTCACGCACTGGCCACGCCCACACCAGGTTTAGCGAAGGGGGGGAAGTCCTGATATATCACATGATGACGCCGTGATGAAGTGGGCCTGTTATAGGGGACTCCTGCTTGAAGAGGGGGCTGGACTAGAAGACCTCTAAGGTCCCTTCTACTTGTATTCTGCTTAATTCATTAAACCTCCAAGGCCCCTTCCAACTCTGCTATCATTCTGGGATCCTGTAAAGGAGGCGAGGGCAGGCACCATGGGCACCACCAGGCCTGTCCCAAAGCATCCTTTTTCCACTTTGGCTGCCGAAAAGAGGGCCTTCCTCAGGTGGAGAACAAGCCAGCTGTTTCCTTCCAGGGTTTTCAAAAGCACAGAAAACAGTCAGGTAGAGAAAGCCAAAGAAATCTCAATCCAGAGGAAAAAAAGAAACTCTGAACTCAACCCCTGGGCTGCTCTTTCCTCTGCCCGGCTTGCTCCTATCATGGCCACCTGTCCATTGCTTCAGGATCGGTTCTTTCCACTTCCAGCCATTTCCTTTTCCAGGAACTTCACCTCCTTTCCACCCGAGCACAACCTTCTCCGCCTTCTGGCCCTGCCGCCTGTTCTGGCTCCTGGCTCTCTCCAGGACCAGAGCAGCTCAAGGACACCCCTTTTGGGTCTGGGGCGGCCCGACTGCCTTAGTTCTCCAATCTTTCTTTTACCCGAGTCTTCTGCTCTGCATTTAGCCAGCAGTCCATCCCCACTGGATTCCTCAGCCCCTTAACACGCCCGACTTTCATTCCCGTGTGAAACGGTTGGCAGAAACCTACCATATTTTTCGGACTACAAGATGCACCGGTGTATAAGGCGCACCAAGATTTTGAACAGGTAAGAAAGGAAAAAAAACTTTTTGCCCTCCCCGGCTTCCTGGAGCACGCTGCAGGCCTCCCAAACCCTCTGCACACTGCGTTTTTGCAAAAAATGGGCCTGTTTTTTGCAAAAACAGGACGTGCAGGGCAGGGCTTTGGGAGGTCAAAAATGGCTATATTTGGTGTATAAGACGCACTAACGTTTCCACCCTCTTTTTGGGGGGGGAAGGGGCATCTTATACTCCAAAATGTACAGTATTTTTAAGTGCAACCATTTTTTGCTCCTTCCTCCCAACAGGCCACAAAATTGCCCAGGATCCCATGAGCCTCTGCGCCTATTAGCTTTCCTCCATCCATCTCCCAGTGGTTCATACAGAGGCCTCCTACTTGCTCCTCTCTTTCGCCCCCCTCCCCCCGCACATCTTTTTCACAACTCTTACAAATATTCTCCTTCACGGATCTCCCATCACTCTGATGCTCACCCCTGCAACGGCATTGCAGAGCCCTGTCTGCACACAAGGCACACATTCAGCCCCACACTTTCTCCTTTTCCACAGGGCATTCCTTAAGGCCCCCTCCCTAAATGCATTAAATAATCGGGGGGGGGGGCTCCATGCATTCCTCAGTCGGGGCTTTGCTATCCTGAGCAGCCAGCCCCACCTTCCCATTTGGACAAAAGATTCCCGAGTTAAGGCTCACCTATGCACCTCTGGGCTTTCAAATCCATGAATGCGAACCGCCTTTCTCGCCCTCGGGCACGGATGGCGCAAAAATCTCTTCACACCTCGCCCAACGTCACTTCCCCACTTTCACCTGTTTGAACTTTAACAGAGACAAATATTGGCTGAGGAAGTGGCACAGGGGCCAGAGGGAAGACAAGTGGGCCGGCCACACAGCTCTGAAAAATCCCACGGCAGTGCTTGGAAGGAGAATGAAAACGGGGCAGGACCCAGCAGTGTCCGGGGCTGCCAAAGAGACATCCAGGAGGGAAGCATAACTCTGAATTATCTCTGTGGAGTTGCATTTCAAGACAGGAAGAAGAAGAAAGAAAGAAAGAAAGGAGGAGGAGGAGGAGGAGGAGGAGGAGGAGGAGGAGGAGGAGGAAGGAGGAGGAGGAGAAAAGAAGGAATGAAGTGGAAAACAGATAGGTGGAGGAATAGGAACCTGGCGTTCCTCAGATGCCTGGAGAAGGCCACTTGGGAGAAGGTCCAGCTCTTCTACCTTTATCTATCAGAGGGCTTATAGTGCCCCACATCAAAAAGATTCTGGCTGGCTTGCAACGCATCCAATGCATTAAATGAAAAACACACAACAGAAACAACACAGATACCCTTGACTAAAACAGCATCCCCCAACTGTCAGAGAACAAGACTTGGTGTTTAACGGAACGCGCCAGGAACGCCCCCAACAAGCCAAAATGACCAGAAAGAGTTGGTCCCCACAATGACCAGGCCTTAGGCCACGAAGGGGGCAGAAACAACCCCTCGAAGCCGACTAGAATCCCAGTGCGGATTGTGTGGCAGTGATGACACGAGGATGTCACGAGAAACCCCTGTGTCGGCTCTCAAACAAATTTTGTACCAGTCGTAACTGCCGGGGGAGCCCTTCCAGGGATGCCCCAGGGACAGCCTATTGCCACAGTCCAGTTGTGAGGTATTTAGGCATGGCTGACCACCTGAAAATCCACCTCGTCCAGTGGTGGTATTCAGCCGGTTTTATCCGGTTTGGGTGAACCGGTAGCGGCAGCTGCAGGAGGCTCTGCCCACCTGCCCGGAAGTCATCCGGGACAGATGCCTGGAAGTCCCGTTTTTGACACTCTGTGCACATGCAGAAGGTCCTGCGCATGCGCGGAGGTGTTGCATGTGAGGAAAGCGAGCATGTGCGAGCGCTCACATTTGTGAACCGGTAGTGAAGGTAAGTGAAGGTAAGCCCCTGATCTCGTCACAAAAAAGGTGCAACTGGCACCACACAAGAAGAACCTGCCACAGAAAGGAGGGGGTCAGGCTGTTTTCAAAGCACCTGAAGGCCAGACAAGGAACAATGGATGGAAACTGACTAAGGAGAGGTTCAACCTGAAAATAAGGAGACATTTTCTGACAGTGAGAACCATCAACCCATGGAACAGAAGTTGCCTTCAGAAGTTGTGGGAGCTTCATCCCTGGAAGCTTTGAAGAAGAGACTGGACTGCCCTCTGTCAGAAATGGTGTAAGGTCTCCTGCTTGGGCAGGGGGTTGGACTAGATGACCTGCATGGTCCCTTCCAACTCTGTTAATCTGTATCTGTAAAGCCTCCCTGACCACACCTGTTCTTTAAGCAGCAGCTGTGAGTCCAGGAGCGCCCCAGGTTGCACACTAGCCTTCAGTAGGGGGAGTGCCACTCCACCCACCACCCGGAGGCCACAGATGAGAAAGTGTCTCGCCAAGGCAGCCACAGCCACTCAGTCTTCCTAGGATGGAGCTGAAGACTGCTCAGTCCCGTCCAGACCCAAACTCTGGGACAGTCCAAGGACATCGTGGCCTGTAAGATCAGGGCTTGAGATGCACAGCTGGGTAGCGTCGCTATACGGATAATGGCAAACCCCCAATTGAAGGATGGCCTCGTCCAACGGTTCCATGTGAATGTCAGACTGAAAGTGTGTCGGGGTTGAGCCCCCACCACACCCTGCAAATAAGGGACTGCTGGTGTGGCCCCTCTCCTCTCGTCGACACCAACTAGCCACCGGGGAAGGAGGGAAACCACTGCAACACAGAGGCCCCTCCCCCACTCACTCCCAGCCCCCACAGTCAGCCCAGAAAACCACCACCCACCAGGTCAATGGCACGGATCGCTACTGCAGGTCAAGGACCACATGGCTAGATGCCCCACCCCCCACCCCGGCTCCCACCAAAGATCAACAACAGGCACCACCAAGGATGGTGCCTTACTCCATCCATTGGTCCACAATCTCAGTCCAGACAAACACCACAACTTCCCGTGCAATTTATCCCAGGTGGAGCCCAACTGTGTCAATCGAAGCAACCTCATTAGCCAGCATGGATAACAGAACAAGAGAGTTTGGAAGGGACCTTAGAGGTCTTCTAGTCCAACCCCCTGCTCAGGCAGGAAATACAATTGGAGACAAAAGTGTCTGTCCAGTCTCTTCTGAAGGACCTCCAGTAATGAAGCCCCTGCAATCTGGAGGGAAGCCGTTCCACTGTTTAATTCATCTCCTTCATTCCAGGTTGCTTCTTTCCTCAATCAGTTTCCATCCCTTGTTTCTTGTCCCACCTTCTGGTGCTTTGGAAGTGGCGCCCCTCCTCTTTGGAGCAGCCCCTGAAGTAGTAGAAGACTGCTATCCTGTCCCCTCTGTGCCTTCATTTCATTAAACTAGACACCCCAATTCCTGGAACCCTTCTTCGTATGTTTTAGCTTCCCCACCGGCCAGCAGACAGTCTCGTGGCCTCTCCCATCCACCGCCAGCAAGGAATGGGTCACCCTAAGCAGGTCCAACCAGGCCAGGGGTGAAATTCAGCAGGTTCTGACAGGTTCTGGAGAACCAGTAGTGGAAATTTTGAGTAGTTCGGAGAACTGGCAAATACCACCTATGGCTAGCCCCCGAGTGGGGTGGGAATGGGGATTTTGCAGTATTCTTCCCCTGCCACACCCACCAAGCCAGGCCCACAGAACCAGTATTAAAAAAATTTGAATTGCACCACTGAACCCGGCCGTAGGTCACCTGAGGCGGGCTGGTCCAACATGCCCATCTCCCTGCAGGGGTGCATGGCACCAGCAAGTTGAAGGGCAAGCGAACACCTGTCCATGGCTACGGACCAATGGTCACATCCTCTAACGCCACATCACATAGGAAGGACCCTGAGACAGAGACCAGTTCTAACATGGAAACACCCCCCACACACGCAGTCCGTGTTGGGCCCTCTACGGCTTGGGGATCCACAGAGGGCATGAACTGTAAGCTGCCCCAGAGTCAAAGTCCCCAGGAGATGGATTGAAGCCCCCCCCCCATAGTTTCAGTAGCTGCAGCCACTGTTCCCAGGGGGCCAACTGCAACCGGAGGGGCTGATTCCCTCCATGCATCATCCGTGGCCTCCTCACTTCCCTTCCCTAGCCGATGCAGACCCTTGGGGGCGGACCTATTTCCAGGAGAGGAAAACTCCCCTCTGGGCTCACCCAAGTCTCGGGTATGCCCCCCAGGTCAGCGCCCTCATTCATCAAGTCATTGATGAGGGCAGCCTTGTTACCTCTGGATCCGTCTGACCCTTGAGGGCAACAGCCAGAAGCAAGGACCACCAAGAATCCTAACAGAGTTGGAAGGGACCTTGTCGGTCATCTAGTCCAACCCCCAGCCCAAGCAGGTTCTGATCCAGAGGATGGATCCTCAGGGCAAGATTGATCTCCAACAGCTTCTCAGCGGCTTTCTCTCACCCGGCAGCTCTCTCCCCCCCCCCCCGGCTTGACTAAACGCTCCCAAGTCTGGCATTTATATAAAGTGGTATATAAGTCTCAGTGCTATTGCCTCAGGGGTGGGTTCTATTTACCTTTACTACCGGTTCACAATGGGGCAGAAGCGTTTTCATGACATCAGGGTCAGTGGGCGGGGCCTCCCGCCGGTTTTACTATCAGTTCTATAGAACCGGTGCGAACTGGGGGCAACCCACCACTGTATTGCCTACAGGGCCCCAAGTCCCCGCTGCCCATTTGCCACGAAGCGTGAACTTGGCCACAGTTTGTTCAATCATGAGGCGGAGCTGTGACAAGCAAGCAGGAGGACAGCCTCATGGCTCCTTCCCGATGGCGAGATGCACCGCACAAAACCGGAGGTGGATATTTTGAGTCCTCTTGGAGAAGGTTTCTTCCCTCAGCCCCCCACCTCCCGGTCATCCTCTGATTTGCTTTTGTCTTTCGTCTGAGGAAAGAGCAGCGAACGGGGCCTTCGATGAATTGATGAATCAGAATAAAGCTGGAAGGGTCCTTGGAGGTCTTCTAGTCCAGCCCCCTGCTCAAAGAGGAGACCTTGTACCATTTCAGACAAGTGGCCACCCAGTCTCTTCTTAAAAACCGCCAGTGATGGAGCACCCACAACGTCTGGTGGCAAGCTGTTCCACTGGTTAATTGTCCTCGCTGTTAGGATGCTGAGAACAAAAGTCTCTGGACCCCCCCCCCCAAACGTCAGGCAGAGTGCCCCCTGCCCTCCCAATGGTTAGCTGGCAGGACAACCCCGCAACCAGACCCCAAACAAAGAAGCAGGTCCAGCCACCCCACATGTTCCACTCCAGAGCCCATTTGGGCCTCTGGCTGGGCCCCTCCCCCCAAGGGCCCCATAGCTCCACTTGGTTTGGCCAGCCTCTTCCCTACCCCAACTCATTTCGGGGCCCAAGTGGGTGTCATGGAGGTGACAGGCAGCCTTTACCCCCCTTCTCTCCCCTGCCCATGCACTCTCCCTGCCTGCAGCTGGGGGGGGGTAACCAAGCTGGGCTGTGCTCTCGGGACCTCACCCCTGTCCCCACCCCCATGGCTCGGTGCAGCTGTGCAGGAGGCCACCAGACCAGGAGCGGGGGGAGACAGCATTGGAGGAGCCAACACAACCCTCTTCCCAGAGCACACACCTGCTGCTGTTACCAACCCTTTCCCCCCTCCCCGTCCACTAGCAATGGGACATGTCGCATCCAACTGGCCCAGTACGTCCCTTGGCAGCATCCCTGGCGCCATGCATGCAGCCGCCTGTTGCTGCCTGTTGTCGTTCCCTCCCAGGAAGCTCAGCTGCTTCCCATCAATCACAGCCAGACAGAGCCTGATCAAAACATGGCCTCTTGGTTTCTGCCCTGCTCTGTGGGCCCCTGGGAATAAGAGCTGGCCAAGGGTGGGTGGTCCAAGCCCCCAAGGAGGAGGGGGAATCGGGGTGCTGGTGAGCTGAGAGGAAAGGGAACGCCTCCCACCACCTCCCACCCCCCGGGAAGGAAGATGGGCCCCAGGTGGCAAGGAGGGCAACCCCTTCAGGGGGCACCAGACCTCCGACAGATGGGATGCCAGGCAGAGTGGAGGAACTGGCCAAATCACTTTCCACTCTGGCCTTTTCGCTTCTTGGCCATCATTCCAGCATGCAGGACGGGTTAAGTTGTGGTATCGGACACCAGGATAAATTTCCACACTGGCAGCCGGTCTGGTGGCTCTCCTGCCTGGATGGGGGTCAAGCAAAGCCTGGATGGTCATCCCTCACCAGACTGAGGTGATACCTGGATCCGCGGTCTGAGTGGCCAGGTGAGCCACTGGACGCAATGGCCAAGCCAAGGCATCTCCGAGAGCGTCAGATCGGCTCTTCCCTTCCTTGGGGCATGGGTGAGGGAGTGGGGGCAGCATTGTAAGCAAGAAAAGCAATCAGCAAGTGGGGTGACCAAGGAGACAGATGGGGAACCTGCTACCTGAAGAGATGCTCCTCTTCAGCGGGCAAAAGGAACAGCTCCTAGGATGTTCAACACACAAACAGTTTGTGGCGAAAGCAACTGCCTGTGAAGGCTCCTGGATTGGGGGTGAAAGGAGAAAACGGAAGAAGCCGGACGCTCTGTCCTATAATTGGGTAGACCAATTATGATAGACCGGTCTCACCAGAAAAAACCCTTAGCCCCTAGGATGCTGTGTGCACGGGGTGTGTGTGTGTTTGGGGGGGGGGTCTTTTCTGACCTCCAGCTGGGCTCCAGGAGACCAAATGATGCTTCATGAAGTGGGACGAAGGAGGCAACCTACCGACCTCCCTGTCAGTTTGAAAGAAATCATTTGATGCGAACAAGGGTCTCAAGTCAGCGGACCCCAATCTCTTGGGGGCCGGGGAACCGTTCCGTGACAAGAGGTTTTTCCCACAGACCGGAAGGGATGTGGTTTCGAGCGCTGCCTGCATCCCATGCGTGTTTGGATGGGGCTTCGCTTGTTTATGCCGGCTGGTTTTTGGCACACTGCAGACCAGAGTCTGTCCACAGCCCCGGGGGTGGAGCTTGGGGACCCTGGTGTAATGCATGGAAACAAAGCCTGCGATAGGCCAGAGCAGCCCTAAACTTCCTCCTTTTTGCAGGCCGGTCAGAGGAAGGCTGGCACATGCTGTGATCTCAGCGCGGCTTCACCAAGGCCAGCCATGATCCTTTGATTGGCCAGAAGGCAAAACACGGACTACAGGAGGCTGCAGTCCCTGGACGTTCACCCCGGTTGATGAAAGGACACTCGACTGACTCATCCACGGGGAGAGCGGTGGCAGGCGGCCTTTCCCTCTGGCCACACTGGCATCTTTAGAAATCACCTGGCTAAAGGTAGACGGAAGATCACGTAGGAGCAGCCTGGGCGGACAGGGGCCCCAGTCGCTCCCAGCAGCCACCTGGCCCAAGTGGCAACTTGGGGGCTCCTCAGCCCTGCGATGTCCAGGGGTGGCACATCGGAGGACAGAGGCTGCATCCGATGCCGTGGACCCACAGAATGTCACAAGCCGCAATGGGGATGCTTTGCGAAACCTTGGTCTGCATGGACTAGACTGTGTTTGCTTTAATACGATCCCCGCAATTGTAGCGTTGCTGTTATTGTTTGGGTGTAATTAAATGACATTAAATTAAAAAATGGGTGTTTGTAGCCGGCAGGCTTCAAAGCTGCCATGCAGAAGCTGAAGGGCCTAGAGGTTCTCCAGCCCAGAGGTTCTAGTTGCAGCCCTTCTCAATTGGGCTACATGCCCCCCCCCCCAAAAAAACCCTGGCTGTATTCTTCTCCTAGGTTCTTTAAGTGGGGGAGGAAGACTAAGAACCAGCCTCTGGAGAGGGGGGAGTGAATCAGGCAAGCAAATGCCCCCAGCTAAAGGGTTTGCTGTGGACTCTCCAACAACTTCTCCTCTTCCTCCTCCTCTTCCTCCTCCTCCTCGACTATCCCACTCTAAGCTGATAAGAGCCAAAGAGAAACTTCACTCAGCAGAATGCAGAGAGTTTGGCGCAAATTCAGTGCCAACTGCAACTTTTGGGAGCGATGGAGTCTCGGAAGCTGCCATTGGAGCTCCTCCTCTTTCATTTTTGGTTTTAAAAAAAAGAACTGAAGGCTCTTAAAGGAACCAGGCCTTCCTCCTCCTGGGACTCCCCAAGAACAGAGTGGTTTGGGAGGAAGAGATAACTCCGATCCCACCACAGGACAGAAAAAAGCCATGGCAACGATATTATATATATATAATATATTTATGCACCTCCTTTTCAGCTCCACTCCATTCCAAGCTGCTTCTACCCTGTTTCCCCTAAAATAAGACATCCCCTGATAATAAGCCCAATTGGGCTTTTGAGTGCATGTACTAAAATAAGCCCCCCACAAAAATAAACCCTCCCCAAAAATATTTAACTGCATGCACAGCCAGTCCCCGCCATTTCCTCTGGTTAGGTTAGGAAGACAGAGCTGGAAATCAGGTAAGACAGCAAGAGGAGCCCCATCTTGCTCCACGTGCCCCAAAGTAATAAGACCTCCCCAAAAATAAGGCCAAGCGCTTATTTCGGGGTTTAAAAAAATATAAGACAGGGTCTTGTTTTGGGGGAAAGATGGTAGACGGGTTCCAGCCAGGCCCTGCAAGGTTAAAGGGCTCCCTTTGGTTTGATTCAATGCCTCAGGAGGTCTCCCCATCTGGATACCATGTAACACAGGGGCCCACAACCTGTGATCCGGAGCCCCTACTGGGCCACGGCCTTTTCACAACTGGGCCACCTGAGCGACCAGCTGGGGTGCAGGCAAATGCTCACACGCACAGCCCCCCTCGTGCAAGTGTCATGGGTGTTCAGGGCCTCACGTTGAGTATCACAGGCACTCGGGACCCCACGAACTCTCGCGGCCACTCTCGCACGGGGCTCACGCACACACCTGGCTCTCCCACAAAATCATGCCCTCTTTCCCCCCTCCCCCTCCCTTCCGGGCTGTTTGGGGAACTCTGTGCTAAGAGATACAGCTCTGCAGGCCCTCCTGGCCCCAGAAGGGCTTCAGGGAATGGCACCACCAAGCCCCAAAGAAGCCGCTGCCAGCCGGGTCCACCAGCCAGGGCTACAGCGGGGCAAGGAGAGGGTTGGAGTGGGGTGGGCAAAGAGCACCCCTCTGCTCCCTGCCCCAGGGCAAACCCTACTCCAGGCGCCAGGCCTGCACATCCCACTTCTGTTAAGTTGCTCCTTGTGATCAGAACTGCCCCCTTCCTGCCCAGAGGAGTGCCCCACAGCATGGGCAGCGGGCATGAGCCTCCACAAACCCTTCCGGACGTCAGCCAGCCTTCAGCACTGACCAGCTGCTGGACCAGCTGGTCCAGACTACAGTTGGTGGCCAGACTACTGGGCAGCCACCAAGACAAGACTAATGCCCACCTCCGGGTGCCAATCCATGCTGCATTGGGGTCCTCTGCACCCTGGATTCCAGAGTGCCCATCTATTTGCCCCTTTGGCAGCTGCAGCGGAACCCGGGGCCCCACGGTGGCACAGACAAGAAGAGCCAGGTGCTTGGCAAAGAGAGAGAAGGTTTTGGCAGGGCCACATGGGCTGAGGCAGTGGGCAGAAGGCAGGGGTCGCCTGGAGGGCCACCCTTGGAAGGGCTCCCCCGGGGTGCAGCTGGACTTCTCGCTTAAGGCTCCTGGGACAATTCCGCTCCATGGTCTCCCTTCCACCCGGCCTCCCCTCTGCTCCAGCCGGAAAGTGCCTGACTGGCACCTGGTGACCCCCAGGGGAACCGTGGGGTGGGAAACCTCGACCCTCCTCCCACCATCCGGGAAGTAGTCAGACGGGGAGGAGGGGGGCAGAATCTTCCCGAGACGCCCCCCCCCCAGGCTAGGCACCTGCTCCCCAAGCCCATGCTGGGGGGCAGAGGGGTGGTGACCCTCCCCCCCGCCCCCCCTCCGGCCGGGTCGCCCGCCCCTCCCCAGGCCGCTTCCCGCCGCCCGAGTCCCTTAACTTTCCCTACTCACCACCCCATGGACTAAAAACTCGAAAAGTTTGCTTTTGGTGGCCTTCCGCGCGCCCCCGGTGACTTCCTCGGCGGCCATGGGGGTCGCTCCGCTCCGCCTCTCCCCGCCCGGCGTCCCCGTGCCGCCTTCCTTTCTTCCCCGTTTCCTCCTCGGCCGTTTCTCCCCCTCTCGCTCCAGCCGAGCCTTAGCTGGGCGCTCCGCTCGCACTTCTAACAGCGCCGCCGGCCGAGCGGGGAAAAGGGGCCCCGGCAGGGCGGGCGCGACGGCCCACGACCGCGGCCCAGTGCCTTCCTCCGCGGATTAAGGCGGGTCCGGCGGGCGAGGCCCGAGGAAAACGAGGAGACGGCGACCGCGCGCCTGGCCGCCGCCTCGCCGGCCACTCCGTCTGCCCGTCCTTCCCCGGACACGCAAGGACTGCCCGCCCGCCGTCGCGCCCCTCCCTCCGCCGCTTCCGGGCCTCATCCTTCAGCACACTGGCTGGCCGCCCGGACTCCCGGCGAGGCCGGGCAGCTGCCGCTCTGCGTCCTGGGGCGATGATCCCCGGAAGGCGAGGCGCTGAAGAGCCCGCTGTCCCGCGGGAGGAGGAAGCAGCGGCTCCCGCTCCCTCCCCCTCATCCCGCCCGAGCCCAGGCAATGGCCCTGCGGGAGCCAGGAGGAAAAAGAGGAGGAAGAGGAAGAGGAGGAGGAGGCGCCCTCTGCGTCCGCTCCCGGACCTGCCCTGCCGCCGGTGGCCGGAGCGCGGCAACGTACGCCGGCATCTCGCAGCGCGCATCGCCCTGGCAACAGAGGCAGCGTTGCCAGGTAACGGGCAGGCGGGGTACCCAAGGCCAGCGAACTCTCGGCGCCGTCAACTCCCGGGACAGCGGGCGGGGAGCTACCTCTTGCCGGACGGTGTGGGGGATGGGGATGGGGATGGGCGGCCTCTCCCGCCGGAGCGGACGGACCCCAGGAGGGCCGAGGCCAGGGAGGGAATCCCCCTCGCGCCCCCCCGTCCGGCTCAAGCTCAGTTGGGGAGGGATCAAGCGGAGGGGAGGGAGCGGGGGGGCTGACCCCCACCCACTGGGCTTCTTCCGACATCGCCTGTCTGATTGGCCCGCCCCGTTACCGGGCTCCCGCGGTGGAGAGGGAGCGACGTAAGCGCATGCGCAGAGCCGACGCTTTCTCCACCCCCCCTTCCCCCCCCCACTTTTCTGAAGGTCAGGCAGAGCGGACTAAGGGAAAAGGGGGCGGGCGGTAACTCTTTCGTAGCCGGCGCTGGTTTTCGTTTGCCCCTTCCTCTTCGCCCAGGCGCGGCCATTAGCATCCCATCCTCCGGGCAACCAGGGCTGCCTGTCGCGACTTTGCCCCGCGGGCTCTGCCCAAACCCACCCCCTCACTTCCCCCGACTCTCCGGGGGACAACTGTTCGGTTCCCGATCGCCGCAACTCTGGGCGGGGAGGGCGGCCCACTCCCACTGATGGAAGCGTGGCGTCGGTTCCACTACCCCGCCCCCCGCGCTCTCCTCCGCTGCCCGCTGCAGCCACTGTGGGTGCCCACCCTCGGGGCCGTCCTGGTCGAGACTCGTGGGACCTATCGCCACCGCACTCTTCCCGTCTCCGTAAGAACTGGCGCCACCCGGCGCCAGTCCCCGCTTATTGGGGGGCCGGCCGGTTGGTCTGGATGCGCCGAGAAGGCGGCATCTCCCCCCCACACACACACACCTCAACCCCCCCAAATGGCGGGCCAGCTTTGGCTCCCTCCGCCGTTCACCGACGCCTCCGGTTCTGCGTTGCCGCTTAGAAGACGGAAGCCAGGAAAGGTGGCCCCTCGCGCCCCAGCACCCATCTGAGCAGAGCCGAAAGGAAGGGAAGAGATGCTCCTGGCATACACCCATAGAACCCACCCACACCCACCGCCGGCCCGCTGGAGCAGAAAAGGGAGGGCTCCCAAGTCTTCGCCAGATGTGACGAAGACGTCGGTCCGTTCGGGCAAGGCTCTCTGTCAAAGAGGCTCCGGTTCCACCAAGTGTCCTGGGTCAAGAAAATCACACACACACACACACACACACACACACACACACACACACACACCTAGTTAAGAGTCTTCAGTGGAGAAGGAGGAAGCCTGTGTTCTCTAGTGGGGGCTCCCCCCTCCCGTAGCCCTCCCCTCCGAAAGCGTAACCCACTCAATCCAACGGAGAAGCAGGGATTTTGTTCCCAGCCCTGGTGGCCTTTCCAGTGGGGCAGCCCCAAAATATCTAGGGTCCAGGGGCCATAGGACGGGTGGATTCCCACTCAGGGTTGCTCTGGGGCCCAGCCATGCCAAGGCTGTTGGACCTGGGGGGAGGTGGCAAATTGTCCCAAAGGTGCTTTTTCAAGAGGCAACTGGACTTTCTGGTTTTTCTTTGAAGACGTTTCGCTTCTCATCCAAGAAGCTTCTTCAGCTCTTCCATTCCTACCCCCTCCCCATCAAGTCAGAGCTGAAGAAGCTTCTTGGATGAGAAGCGAAACGTCTTCGAAGAAAAACCAGAAAGTCCAGTTGCCTCTTGAAAAAGCACCTTTGGGACAACCATGACCTGGAGGACTGAGAATCTCATGTCATAGACATTGGTGACCAAGTGGGCCACAGCTCCTGCTTTCTGCATATATGGCAGTCTTTGCCTGGGGGTGGGGCAGGCCCTACCCTCTCTCTGGGCTTAACCCAGGAGGCTCCAACCTGCAGTTAAACAGCAAAGGGGAGTAGAGAAAGGGGTGGGTGGGATTTCCTCCTGCCAGGGAGGTGCCTGTTGGAGCATCTGGCCACCGCTACCCACCAACTCCAGCTGAACTCAAGGGGCCTCTTTAATACAGCTCAGCCAGTGGCAGGCTGGCAGGCCTGGCCAAGCAAGAACTCCTGCCATCTGCCAAGGACAACCTGTCAGAGAAGCTTTCATGCCAGCCAATTTGACAAGACCAACCCCATTCGGGAATGGATGTTACTGCAGTTCTGGCCCAAGTCTTAAGCCCTGTGAGCCTCGGTTTCCCGGGGCCCCTAGAGATCCTGGAACCGAAGGGCAAGGTCAGAAATTCAACAGGTGACAGGACAAACCTGTTGAATGGGACCGATGGATGCCCACTCCGCCCCCCCCCCCGGGGTCCTCAGTGGCTGGAGCAGAGCCCCAAAGCCTTGGTAGTACAGGGGTTTAAGGCACCCTGTTATTAAGCTGGTTATTAAGACCAGCTGCCTGCAATTACTGCAGGGTTCGAATCTCGCCAAGGCTCAAGGTTGACTCAGCCTTCCATCCTTTCTAAGGTAGGTAAATTGAGGACCCAGTTGTGGGGGCAATAAGCTGACTTTGTATAAATATACAAAAGGATGAAGGCTATTGCTGAGCACATTGTAAGCCGCCCTGAGTCTTCGGAGAAGGGCGGCATATAAATCAAAAATTAAAAAAAAAAAAAAAGCCAGAAAGACCCACCTAGGCATCCCGGTCTATGCAGAAGACCAAGGAGGTGTCCTGCAAGGGAGCCCCAAATCCTGCTTTCCATGCTGAGTCACAAAAGACAGGCACCTGAAAGGGGGTGGGGGGGAAAACGACAAACAGCCGAGAGTTTGCCGTGCTTCCTGTGGATCTGGGTGCTATAATACAGCAACCTCTGGAGAGGCAAAGGTCATCAAGCCCATCCCTCCTAAGGAAAGCTTAGGTGAGATTGCTGTCTTGTCTAGGGCTGGCCAGTTGTCCTGGGACAGCAACAGAAGGCCTCCAGCTGTGGGGCAGAAAGTCCTCCCCACTGCAAAAGGAGAGTTTAGGAGGGCCTCCCATTCTGAAGGCCAAGAGAAGCAGGGATTCTATGCCCAGACCCTTAACCTTGGAAGGGGGCAGCCTGGCACTGAGGAGCAAGACTCTTCAAAGGCGGAGGAATGCCTTGGGGCTCAGTTGGGGCTGGACCCCACCGCTTCCGAGGAGCCCTCCAGAGGGAACATCTATTGCCGGCTGCCAAGGTCAGCTTGAGAGCTCCTTGGGACACACGCACACACACACACACCTGGACAAGGCTGGCTAAATTACTTGTCCAGGGGGTCAGCCAACTGGTGGAAGGGCAGGGGGAGGTCAGGGACTTTGGCCTGTGGGCCCCAGCTGTGAAGACCAAATGCCACCCCTGGCAGGTCAGAAACACCCCCCCCACACACACACACACAAGCACTCTCAGGAACTGGGTTAAACTGTCAGCGTGTGCCTACACACACACACACAAACACACCAATTGATACCCAAGCAGGCAGGACAGGCCCTGGCAGAGGCCAGAGGTTTGAGAGCCCAGCACAGGGGGAAGAGCTGACCCAGCCCCGCCTCCATCTCTAGTGGGAAGGGGGGCTAGGCCTGGAGTAGCAATTGGGGTTAGGGTCTCAGGACCCTCACATTCTTTAAAAAAAAGACAGAGGGTCTTTGGTTGGTGGGGGGGTCACTCTATTCATGTGTATTACACATTAAACAGTGAACGTGGTTAAAATATTAAATTGACTTTGTTTGCGGACACATTGAAAGGTTCTTAGGACCCACCCACCCCCGGGGAGACCACCACACTTGGAGAACTGTGGGCTTAGGGGACCCTGGATCAGGGACCCCTCTGCCCCACCCCACCCCAGGCCTGCTTTGTGGTGGGAGGGGGAGACTGAAGTTCCTTCATTCCTCTTTGGGTGCCCATTCCCCCACCACCTGGATCTGACTCCTAGAGGCTGCTGGTCTCCCATCATGGGGTCTATCCTTACATTTCGGGGGAGAGGAAGAGCGGGGCATGTCAGCCCAGGATTAGGAACTCTGCCTCGCTTGTCCTGGAACAGAAAAGGGGCCTTTGGAGGTGTCACAAGAATGAACCAGCGCAGAATCCG
This sequence comes from Pantherophis guttatus, assembly GCF_059756535.1. Classification (NCBI taxonomy): domain Eukaryota; kingdom Metazoa; phylum Chordata; class Lepidosauria; order Squamata; family Colubridae; genus Pantherophis; species Pantherophis guttatus. The sequence continues at coordinate 160,316,767 of NC_142066.1, read as the reverse complement.
ATGGGTTGGGGAGAAATAGATTTCCTTGAACCCTGGAAGCTCCCCTCTGCATGCAGGCACCCACCCACACCTACACACACACACACACACACACACACACACAACTTTCCTGAGCCATACCCTGAAAGTGGGAGCGAGCAGAATGGGGCCAGATGCAGACCTCCCAACCCAGCCCACCCAGGTGATGGGCTTAAGGAAGGGAAGGCCCCCTCCTGACAAGCCTCCCTTTCTCTCTGCTGGAGAGAAGCAAAGGCTGCCCAGAGCAAAGGCAGGCTGGGTTGACCCCAAACTGCCTCCTAGGAGCAGGAAATTTTGCCAGCTCCTACAACAGGGCCTTTACCCCCAGCCCACCCACCCACCCTCCAAAAGGCGAGGGGGAGAGGAAAACGTTAAGAGCGGAGAACCAGCCCTCCACCAAGACCCAGAGAGCCCAGAGGGCTCTGTTCCAAGGATGGACGGGCTTCTGCCCCCCACTCCCCCAGCCAGATTGGACCTCCCTCCCTTTTCTAAGGGAGATTTCAGAGGAAAGGGAGAAAGTAAGGCAAATGCTGTCCCTGGACAAGCCGCCCCCCCTCTATTGTTTCAGCTGTCTAACAGACAACAAGTAGAGCATGAGACGCCCCCCCCCCCATGCAGGGGATCCAGGTTCCCCAACCTTTTATTTTGGCCCCACAGCAAAAGCCCCCAGACCCTCTCAATACCGGTCATCAAAACCCCCGGGGCCACCGCAAAAGGACTGGTCCTTTGCTACTGATGGCACCACACACAAGGCCAGCAAGAGGCACGGCCAAGGGCTCCCTCCTCACCCTTGGTAACCCACTGGGTCCCTTCTTGGCTTGGCCTCCAGCTCTGGGGGAGGGGAGGGAGCCCCGAGCTCCGGCTTTCCTCCCAAGTGCCATGGATCCGTCTCTTCCACCATCCAGCCTCCTCTTTGGAGGCATTGTCCCTCAGGTGCTCACGCCTGTCCCAGCTGCTGGGAAGACCCGGGAATGCCACCACACCTCTTCCTGTGCCTAGCCAGGGGTAGGGGGGTGGGGGGGACTTTTGAATAGAGGGCAGCAAAGGCCGTACAAACTCTCGAGAGAAGGAAGGGATGGGGTAGCTGCTGCACCAGCCATCCCTCAAAGGTGCCATCCTGTTCAGGTGGGGAAGATGGGAGTCGAGAGTCACTAGGGGGCCCTTAAGAAAAAGGGGGAGGGAATGCTAGATGAGTAAACCTTGGGGGGGGGAGAAGGCAGGGGCCATTTCCCTCCCCTCCCCACACACACACAGCTTGGCTTTAAAGAGGCCATTTGCAGAGGACAAGCCAGCAGAAGCCCCCTCCCCACGGCGTTTAACCCCTTCAGGACCTGAGGCATAACATGGCCAGACATCCGTCCATTTGGGCCTTCCTGTCTCAGAAAGGCCCCTGTCCAGTGTGGACACAGCACTTAGTATACCACGTGCACTACCACATGCTGTGCTACCACCTTAAATTACATCCTTTTACCCAGTCAATTGTGTTGGGAGGACCAAGGATTTTAAAAGTGGCTGACCAGTTTATGGACTCAAGAGCATCTGTGGGGACTGGTTCGCCCTCCCTCCCCCTCCGCCCCACAGACGGCTGCCAAGGACACCAAAGCTGTGAGCTGGACCCATCATCAACCCAGAGGGCTTGGATCCATTCTAGCAAAGTCTCAGGCAATGCCCTTTGGAGACCCCCACCCCTCTGCCTGCTGGAGTCCTTCTTTCTTCCAAACCCAGGCAACATTGGGGGCTGGCAGAGATAGAGGAGCCCCACTGAGATCTCTGAAAACCCGACGAGGGTGTGTGTGTCTTGGGACATGGTGCTCCTCCTGTGGAAGAGGCCAGCTGACTCCAGGCAGTTCTGATGAGGGCAGAGAGCCCACTGGTGTGAGTAACGCGGGCCTTACAGAAGGAGGACCTTTTTCACATTAGCAGAAAATGATAATGAGATGTGAAGATGGAAGCCTCCCTTGTCTGGACTGATGACCCAGGAGGAGTAACGACTGCTCGATGCCACCTTCAAGGTCGCCACCCCACCCCAGGCCAGCCAGTGGGCTAAGGCTGTCCTCCGGTCCTGTTGCTGCTGCCGTTCAGGAGGCCAGGACCGCGCGCCTCCCACCCCCGCGTGGAAAAGCCCGTGACCACCTGACCCAGCCGCAGCCCTTTCCGGGGGGGGGGTCAGCTGCAGATTCTGACCAAGAGCATCCTTGCCCCGCTCCCACCCGTGAGCAGCGGGCAGAAAAGGGCCAGGCAGCCCCGTGAACCGTCCCCACACAGTGCACCCACCCAGTCTCAGGTCTCGCGGGTGGGAGGGCGCTTCGGGGCTAAACTAAGAGGAAAGGTGCGTGGCCTTTTGTTTCGGCGGGAGGGAAGCGCGATTCTGGCTGTGGCCCGAGCTAGGCGGGGTCCAAACGGCTAAGGCGGAGCTCTCCGCCTGGGAGGGTCCCCGGCTTTGAACCTCCCCGTCCCCTCTGGGTTCCGTAGCGCTGGCCAGGAGGGCTTCCCGGGCGCCCCAAGGCAGCGCCAGGCGGCTCTCCGGGAGCGGCGGTGCTTTCACCCCGAGGGTGCCGCTCGCTGCCCGCGGCTGCCTCATCCCTCGGTGCCGGCTTCTCCGGGCCCTTCGGCTGACACCAGGTCCCGGGGGGCGAGGCACCCGCCCTCCCCCGGCCGACTCCGGGGGTTTCCCAGGAAGGAGCATCCCTTCACTTACCCTGCCGCGGCTGTTGCTGCTGCTGTTGTGGCGGCGGCGGGGGGGCTTCTGCAACCCCCTCCCGGCCTCAGCCCAGCGCTCCTCCGGCTCTTGAGTGCCTCTCAGGCAGGGCACGGAAGTGCCAGCCGCCCGCCCGATTCCGCCAACCGGTCCTCGGGCGCTGGGAAGGTGGGCTCCGCCGCCAGGTTACCAACGCGCCTCCCCGGAAGCTGGAGCCCTTCAGCCAGCGGCGGGTTCCCCCGGCCGTTCAGGCAGACAAAGAGCTCCGCAGTTCCGCCAGGCTGCCAAGCGCCACCGCGGCTCCTTGCCCGCCTTCCCCGATGCTGCTGCTGCTGCTGTTGCTGCGCCGCCGCCGCCGGAGTTTCCATGGGAACCGTATAATGCCATCCCTGTTGCTGGGGAGATGAAGCCTCGCACGGCCCGCCGGAGCCTTCTGAATTTGGAGGATCCCGCAAAAACCCAGGAGGAGGAGGGGGGCAGTGAGGGAGAGGCGTTGCAAGCTGTAGCTGCCCGCACACACACAAACACACAGCGACAGACAAATGCCTGCCCGTCATTCTCACTGCGCCCCTGTGGCAAAGGATGCGCTGGAAAGACGGCCACTCTTGGCATCCGCCTCCCCCAGGGCCAGCCGGGATGAAGGCAGCAAATGGGACCTTGCGGGGAGTGGGGGGGGGGAACGAGCGTGTAAGGGCACCGAGGGTGTGGAAGCAGAGAGCCCACTTTGAGGCTTGTGCCCAGGGCCCTCCTGCCAAGCCAGCGCTGAACGAGAAAGAGGAGAAGAGAGGGGGGAAGGGGAAGTAAGAGACACCTTCCCTATCTTGAGGCTGAATGCCAACAGAAAAGATCTGGGCTTGGCCTCCCCTAGCAGCGGGCACCTAAAAGAAGGGCCCAGCCCCCACCCAGCCAGAGAATCCATTCTGTTGCCTTGCCCTCCTATGCTTCGATTTTTGAAACCACATGATGCCAGGTTTTTTTGATGCCACAAAGGATGCCAGGTTTAAGAATGTTATCCTGTCTCACCACCCACCATCCCAACCCTTCATCTTCTCCAAGGCTGAAGGAATTCAGCCCCTCCAGCCATTCTTGGGCAATCTCAGTTGCGCCCCCCACCCCCCAGTCCTTTTCAAACTCAGGAGAAGGGCGGGTTGGAGGGGCACCAGGTGGACTCTGACCAAACCAGGATATAAAGGGAAAACTCAGTAACTCTGATCTGAAACGTATAACTCTGTGGATGAAGCTAGAATTACTTTCTAAAAATTACTTTCGCAGACGCGCAAGGTTGCTGGCTCAGTTTGGCAATCTGTCCCAAAACCCATTTCACAAGCGTTATGATTCTCGAGCCAAGTGGGGAACTCGGGCCCTTGTACCTCAGTGGCTAAGACACTGATCAGAAAGGTCTCCTGCGTGAGCAGGGGGTTGGACTAGATGTCCTCCAAGGTCCCTTCCAACTCTGTTACTGTCAATCTGCATTTGCAACTGCTCCATTTTGTTTCCTTTCATCCAGCCCGATTTTGCTAACCTAACAAAATAATTTCTTTGTCTCCTAGGTATTGGCTGTCCCATCTCATTCTACCTGACCTGGCAGTCAGGCAAACATTCTCAGTTCTCACATCCCCCCCTCCAAAATCAGAAATCAAAATACTGATCTGGGGGACTCACCTCGTGATCTCCCCTCCACTCTGGTTCAGAACCATTGAGGAAAATCTCTTTGGTCCATCTTTTTTTTTAGCCAAGCCCCAGAGAGCCACTTTGGAGTAGAGATTAAGCCAGCAGGCCAAAATCTAGGAGGTTGCGAGATCCAGTACGGCCTTAAACCAGTCAATCCTCTTAGCCCTAGGAAGGAGGCAAGGGCACCAGGCCAGGAAGCATCCAGGTGCTCGCCAACAGGTAGAAGCCGGCGCAAAGGGGTAGATCTGAAAGCCTTCTGGACTCTACTACTCTCCCCCTCCCCCTCCCCCCTGTGGGCTGTGGCCCACTACCAGGCTGTGGTCACCAGGCCACGTGAGCATCGTCATGGACTTGCAGCCTCAGGCGAGTGGGGCCACGAGCGCCTGCAACACTCGTGTGTATGGGGCCGTGAGTGCCAGTGACCACAGCCACAGGGGGCACCATAGCTGCCCCCTTAAATTTGTCTCCGGTTTCCTTTTCTGGGTTGGTACTCTTGGCAAGTTCATTGTGCTGCCACTGAAGTAAGGAAGGTGGGGGCAGGAGAAAAGGTGACACTGCTTTGAGCCTCAAACCTCAAAATTCGCACACGGCAACTAAAGCGGCTTACAGGGCAATAAAAGCATGATATGTAAAAAAAAGAAAATGAATAAAATAAAATAATCAAAGAATAAATTAATAAAATAATACAATAGCTCCCCGCCCCTCACTGCAGCGGCAACACATCACACAAGCTGCCGAATGGGCTCCATCCCGCTCTGGGTTCACCATGCCCTCCCATGGCTTTGGGTGGCAGTTTCCGTCGGGGCGGGAGAAGCAAGTCCCACAGCTACTTTCACTGGGATGAGCAAGCCCAACGGGGCTACTCAGGGACCCAAGGAAAGCGTCCGTTCCTCCTTCACCCACCACTTCTCCCCTCTCTGACAGCTTGGAGGACATGGCCCAGGAAGAGAGGAAGGAACCCCGAAGGGACCAAGGAGACGGACCCAGATGGGGGACAGCTCTGACCATAAGGAATCCTGGCATGACGGTTATTCCCAGCTGAGGGGCTTGAGGCTGAAGCCCCCATCCTCAAAAGGGAAGACCTGGCATTCCACGATGCGCCATCTATGCCGGGCAAGCTCCCTTCACAGATGGCACCATTTGGGCAGCAATTCCCGGGGCCCAATGTGCTTTTGCTCCAAACAGGACAGAAATTAACACAGAAAGGCGTGGAGAAGACCTGGCTTGGCAGGAGCACGTGAGGAGCACAGAGGAGCGCCACTGCTGGCCACAAGCTGAACAGCACGACAACTGCTAAAGACAGTCAAAATTAGATTGGGGGGCCTGAACCGGAGCCCTGAGACCAACCCTGGGAAACGCACCCTCCTCCCCATTGGCCCCTGGTCAGGCTCCCATCGGGAGAACCAGGATCCCACGAATTTAAAAAGGACAGCAGCAAAGCAAGGTTAAAGGCAGCTAGCAAGATGGTGGGATTAGGAACCAGAGACGACAAGGAGCAGCCAAAGAATCGGAGGCGATTTAAGCTCCCAAAATATAGGGCCATCTTCCTTCAGTCAGAATTGTAATCAAGCTGGAAGGGATCTTAGAGGCCTTCTAGTCCAGCCCCGTTCAAGGAGACCCTATACAATTTTAGGCAAATGGCTGTCCAGTCTCTTAAGCCTCCAGTGATGGAGCACCCACAACTTCTAGTGGCAAGCTGTTCCACTGGTTCATTGTCTTCACCATCAGGAAGTTTCTCCTTCATTCCAGGTTGCTTCTCTCTTCGGTTAGTTTCCATCCATTGTTTCTTATCTGGTCTTCTGGTGTTTTGGAAAAGAAATGGACCCCGTCCTCTTTGTGGCAGCTTCTCAAATACTGGAAGACTGCTCTCATATCCCCCCCCCCAGTTCTCCTTTTTCATGCAAAGAGAAGAAAGCCAAGGGACTTCAACCTGACCCAGCACCGATGGGGCCAAACCAGTTTCAGATGACACATTAGGACCAGATAACAAGAGTGGGAACGCAGGGGAACTTGCTCCCTTTGTCCAAAGATCTTCAAAGAGACACCACCACCCCCTTCCCCCCACCAACTGCCTGACAGGCTTTGATGAACCCTGCCCCCAAAGAGACTAAATGACCTCTGAGGTGCCTCCTCTTGCTGTGGCTGCAGGGGAAGGGATACACCTGTGAACCTGGATCTGTACATTGGGAGGGGAGCATGTAGGCACCGATACAACGAAGGAGCCACGCCATTAACCTGGGAATGGGTCTAGCAAGCCAGGCAGGTGACAGAGGGAAGCCCCATCACCACCACGTTCAGCAGAGACACTGTCAAGGGAGAGGAGACCCCGGTGATCAAAGCCACAGGGCAGAGTGGGCACTGGAGTCCTCCACCGGTCCGGGAGGCGAATTAAGGGTATCCAATAGGGCTGACCGTGACCCACGGGAGTCGGAGGGGGGGACACTTTGGGGGACCCGGCCGTCTTCTGCACCCTCCCCCACACCGAAAAACTTTACACCCACTTTCCTCACGTTTTGGGGACAAACGCTTGGCGGGTTTTGCCCAGCCAGGGGGCGGAGGGGGGGGCTCAGGAAAACACACCCTACGCTGCCCCCCCAGTGCAAAGGAGCTGAAAGGGGCGCGAAGGGAGGGCGGGGATGGGGGCTGCAAAAGAGCCCCCGAGGTGGCTAAAACGCTACGCTTGTCTATCAGAAAGAGAGGCCGGGGGTTCGAATCCCTCCTATAGGTCTCCTGCGTGAGCAGGGGAGGGGGTTGGACTAGATGACCTAAAAAGTCCCTTCCAACTCGGTTACTGTTACTTCGAAGTCCGGAGCGAAGGGAAGGAAGGAGCCGGGGATGCTGGGGGGGGGGGCGAGTGGGGGTGTCCAGCCCCCCCCACCCGCCCCAACTACTCGAGCAGCTTCCTGGACGGGTGGGCGGGGGGGGGGTGTCTCTCGGCGAGGGGGCGCCTTCGGGGAAGGGCAGGACCACCACCCCCACTAGAGGCGCGCTGCAGCCCCCCCCGGACTCTATTTCCCGGCCTGCTCCGGGGCCTCCTCTCCTTCCCTCCCTTGTTCTCGCGAGAGCGGCGCTTTTCTCTCCCGGCCGGCCTTGGACGCCCCCCTCCCCCCGGCGGCGGGTGACGTATCGCGCGGGGATTGGGCGGCGGGGCGGCGTGGGCGGGGCGGGCGCACGCGGCCGCAGCTATTCCGCGGAGGGAGGGCAGGCAGGAAGCCGGATCGGAGGAAGGAGAAGCCGCCGCCGCCGCCGCCGCGATGCCGTCCGACCTGGCCAAGAAGAAGGCGGCCAAGAAGAAGGAGGCGGCCCGCAGGAAGGAGGCCGGCAAGGGCAGGCCGAGGCCTGGCAGGGGGCCCGACGAGGAGGACGAGGGAGGCGGAGGAGGGGAGGCCAACGGGCGCCCGGAAGAGCCCGGTAGGGGGAGCGGGGAGGGGGAGGGGGAGGGGGGAGGGGAGGCTGGGGTTGGGGAGGGGGGGTGGGGGAGGCACTGGGGGGAGGGGACGGAGGGGCAACGGGAAGGCTGAGCCGTGGCTTCTCTCTCTCCCCCCTCACCCCCCCCCTCCCCCCCCGGGGCAGAGCTGGACGAGGCTTCGCGGGCGCTGGAGGCCTTCGAGCTGAAGAAGGCGGCCGCCCGGGCGGTGACGGGGGCCCTGGCCTCGCACCCCAACAGCACCGACGTCCACGTGATCAGCCTCTCGCTGACCTTCCACGGCCAGGAGCTGCTCAGCGACACCCGCTTGGAGCTCAACTCCGGCCGCCGCTACGGCCTCATCGGCCTCAACGGCACCGGTGAGTCTCCCTGGCCGGGCAACCGAGGGTGCGGTGGGGCCGGGGCTGCTGCTGCTGCTGCAAGGGTGCCCGCCTGTCTCCCTCTCCCTCTCTCTCTTTTTCTCTCTGCGCCCTGCAGGCAAGTCCATGCTGCTGTCGGCCATCGGGAAGCGGGAGGTGCCCATCCCGGAGCACATCGACATCTACCACCTGACGCGGGAGATGCCGCCCAGTGAGAAGACGCCGCTGCAATGCGTGATGGAGGTGGACACGGAGCGGGCCATGCTGGAGCGGGAGGCCGAGCGCCTAGCCCATGAGGACGGTGAGGCTCAGGACTCGGTCGACGGGCTCTTTGGAGGGGCCGGAGCCCCCGGACTCTGACTCACAGTGCCCTTTCTCCTCCTCCTCTCCCCACAGCTGAATGTGAGAAGCTGATGGAGCTGTATGAGCGACTGGAGGAGCTGGACGCCGACAAGGCGGAGGCGCGAGCCTCCCGCATCCTGCACGGCCTGGGCTTCACCCCCGCCATGCAGAGGAAGAGCCTGAAGGACTTCAGCGGCGGCTGGCGGATGCGGGTGGCACTCGCCAGGTGGGTTTGGTGCCAGGGCTCCACTCCGGGAACCCCTTGCCGGCCTTCCTCTCCCTCTTTCCCATTTCCCTGACCGAACTTTCTCCACAGGGCCCTCTTCATCCGGCCCTTCATGCTGCTGCTGGATGAGCCCACCAACCACCTCGACCTGGATGCCTGCGTCTGGCTGGAGGAGGAGCTGAAAACGTGAGTCAGGGAATTCCGGTGGGTGGGATTTGCCATCTTGGAGGAGGGCGGGGTCCTTCGGTTGGGAGGGGGAAGTAACCTCTGGCCTTTTTGTTACAGGTTCAAGCGCATCCTCGTCCTAATCTCGCATTCCCAGGACTTTCTGAACGGCGTCTGCACTAACATCATCCACCTGCACAACCGCAAACTCAAGTACTACACGGTAAGCAAGTGGGGCAGGGGACAGACTCGTGCCCAGCTGGCTCTTCCTGACCCCAGGCATTGCCCTCCCGAAAGGGCGGGGAGGAGGGGCCTGCTTTCGTCGCAGGACACCCTTTCCCATCGCCTCTTCCTCCCTGCAGGGCAACTACGACCAGTACGTCAAGACCCGCGTGGAATTGGAGGAGAACCAGATGAAACGGTTCCACTGGGAGCAAGACCAGATCGCCCACATGAAGGTAACCCAGCCAGCTTCTTCCAAGGCGCAGGACTTTTGGGGTTCCTCTGGGCTCTGTCTCGGTGGCTTCCGGCACCTCAAAGAAACTTTTGCCTCCTTGTAGAATTACATCGCCCGCTTCGGACACGGCAGCGCCAAGTTAGCCCGCCAGGCTCAGAGCAAAGAAAAGACCCTCCAAAAGATGATGGCCTCCGGGCTGACCGAACGCGTCATCAACGATAAGGTTAGGATTTAGTGGGCGGGATGGGGCCCCGGACGGACCCTAACCCTAACCCTAACCCCTCTTCCTGTCTCCACAGACCCTCTCCTTCTACTTCCCCTCCTGCGGAAAGATCCCGCCTCCCGTCATTATGGTGCAGAACGTGAGCTTCCGCTACAGCAAAGATGGGGTGAGTAGCTGGAAGGGAGGGAGGAGGAGGAAGAGGAGGGAAGACGTGATGGCAAGCCTCTCTTGTTTGCTTCCCTCCAGCACTGGATCTACAACAACCTGGAATTCGGCATTGACCTGGACACGCGGGTGGCTCTGGTGGGACCCAACGGGGCCGGGAAGTCCACGCTGCTTAAGCTCCTCACCGGAGAGGTAATTACTGCGCACGCACGCACACACACACACACACCGCTGTGGTGTTTCTGGTGGGTGGCCGAGCTCTTCCTTTCCGCAGCCGCCTCAGCCGCCTCTTCCTTTCCAGCTGCTCCCAACAGACGGCATGATCCGGAAGCACTCGCACGTCAAGATAGGCCGCTACCACCAGGTGGAGTTGGGGGGTGGGGTGGCGCTCCCGGGAGGCCCTCTGGGTGGTGGTGTTGGGGACTCCCATCCCTGGTAGCCAGGCCTCATGCTGTAGAAGCCAGGATAGGCTATTCAGAGGTTGGGGGGGGGGAGGGAAGCCTCTTATTCTAACGATCTCCCACCCCACCCCACCCCAGCACTTGCAAGAGCAGCTGGACCTGGACCTCTCTCCGCTGGAATACATGCTGAGGTGTTACCCCGAGATCAAGGAGAAGGAGGAGATGCGCAAGATCATCGGCCGCTACGGGCTGACCGGGAAGCAGCAGGTGGGGGGGGGGCTCCGTCCACTCTGTCTAGGGAGGGAGGTGGGGGGGGGAATGCCAGGCAAGGTCTCCACTCAGCCTGGAGGGAAGGTGCCGGGCAGCCCCGGACGTCCCATGCGACTCCATCGGTGACAGGCAGGTTCCCAGCCGCAGATCCTACCCTCTTGGGGTGGGGCAGGATCTGGGGACGGAGGCAGCAGCCATGTCAGTCTCCAAAACAAGCAATTTTGTTGGTTTATTCAATTTATATCTCCCTCTCTCCCACAAGGCAACTCGGGGGAGGCAGGCCCCTTCCCCGCCCCCCCACTCTTTGGTCCCCCCACTTAACTCGGTTCCTGTGGATCGCAAGTCAGAGCCTGGGCTTTCTTCCCAGCCATTCTCAGCGAGACTCCCTCTCCCCCCTTCCCCGCCAAAAATGACAGGTTCTCGGCAAAGCTCCTCCGGCCAACCCAGGATTCTTCCTTTGGCTTCTCCTGCCTGGATCTTGGAAGGGGGAGGAAGGGCTCTAAGGGTCACCAGGCAGCTGTTCTCGGGGAGGAAGCTCAGCAGGGGACATTGGGGGGTGCGCCTTATGGTTTTTTCCTGACGGGCAGCTGGAGAAGGATGGTTCAGAGCTCCGGCAGGCCAGCGGACCGACCCGATCAGTGGCCTTTCCCTCCTGGGGCCGGCTGGGTCTTCTCCGCGTGGATCAGACGGGGCCTTTGTCCCCCTTGACAGGTCAGCCCCATCCGGAACCTGTCTGACGGTCAGAAGTGCCGCGTGTGCTTCGCGTGGCTGGCGTGGCAGAACCCCCACATGCTCTTCCTGGATGAGCCCACCAACCACCTGGACATCGAGACCATCGATGCCCTGGCCGACGCCATCAACGACTTCGAAGGGGGCATGATGCTGGTCAGCCACGACTTCCGCCTCATCCAGCAGGTGCATCCCTGGGTGGGGGGGAACTGCCCGGGGAGCGGGGGTGGTTGTGTGAGACCCTCCTCCTGCGACACATCTCTCACACACCCCGGCGTGTCGTCATTGGCAAAGCCAGTTCTGGGGGGGCAGGTGTTGGGGGGGTCTCCTGAGTGCGAATTCAGCCCTTGGGGGGGACGCAGGGAGGGGGTCCCAGAAGCCAATCCCAGCAAACCATTTCCAGGAATAAATAATCAGCATAATTGTGGATGGTTCAGCTAATGTGTGCAAGTTTGCCAGCCGTTGCCTTGGCCCAGTTGCAATGCCCTCCTGGCCCGTAGCTACGCCACAGCCCACAGGTTGGGGACCCCTGACATAGAATAGGGGTAGTCCTCATGTAGTTATGACCGTCTGAAGTAAGATCAGAAACTGTAACCGTGTTTAGCAACTCCTTCGTTTAACAACCAAATTGCCCTTTGTGATTGTTCAAGCAGGGCCAACCCCCCCACCGTGTAACGGTTTAAGGAGTTGGAATTCCTGGTGCGTAAAGTGAAAACTTGGGGAGCTTCTCCTGGTAAGGCCAAGGGCCCCTGGATACCTTCCCACCAATGTAGGAGGCGGCCAAGGATAATAAATGCAGGTGTCTCCTTTGCACAACAAAACGGGTTTGCTAACTATGATTGTATAGCCAGTTGTGCAAATCCAGCCTGGTTTGAACCTGGTTAAGGAAACTTTGGCTTAGCCTCGGTGTGAATACCGCTCCCATGCTGGAGGTGGCAGCTTGTCCAGCTTTGACGGACGGAGGTCAGGGTGTGTGTGTGTGTGTGTGTGTGTGTGTGTGGCCCTTGAGGCGTCCTTACCAGGCAGAGCCAGAAGGAGATGTTCCGCATCTCCTCCTCCCCCTTTCCCCCCTCCTCTTCCTCCCTCTCTTCCCCCCCCCTCCCCTCCTCTTTCTGTTTCCCCTCCCTCTTCCTCCTTTAACAGATTAACAGAGTTGGAAGGGACCTCCTAGGTCATCTAGTCCAACACCCACCCACCCACCCCGGCTGAAGCAGGAGACCCTGCACCATTTCTGACAAATGGCAGTCCAATCTCTTCTTGAAAGTCTCAAGTGATGAAGCTCCCACCACTTCCGAAGGCAACTTCTGTTCCATAGGTTGATTGTTCCCACTGTCAGAAAGTTCCTCATTTCTAGGTTGAATTTCTCCTTGGTCAGTTTCCATCCATTATTCCTTGTCTGGCCTTCAGGTGCTTTGGGAAAGCAGCTTGACCCCCTTCCTCCTCTCTGTAGCAGCCCCTCAAATATTGGAAAACGGCTATCCTGTCTCCCCTGGTCCTTCTCTTCACTAGACTGGCCATGCCCAGTTCCTGCAACCGTTCATCCTATGTTTTAGCCTCCCGTCCCCTCATCATCCCGGTTGCTCTTCTCTGCACTGTTTCTAGAGTCTCAACATCTTTTTTATAGTGTGGTGACCAAAACTGGATGCAGTACTCTAGGTGTGGCCTTACTAGGGCTTTATAGAGTGGTATTAGTACCTCCCTTGATCTTGATTGTATCCCCCCGTTAATGCAATTTAGGATTGCATTGGCTTTTTTGGCTGCTGCTGCACACTTTTGGCTCACATTTAATTGGTTGTCCACTCAGACTCCCAAGATCCCTCTCACAATTAACTGCTATTAAGCCTAGTTTCACCCTGTCTATATGCGTGGTTTTGGTTTTTCTTGCCTAAGTGTAGGACTTTACTTTTCTCTACATTGAATTTCATTTTGTTAGATAGGGCCCAGCGTTCAAGTCTGTCCAGATCCATCTATCATCTAGGGTGTTAGCTATTCCTGCCAGCTTCCTCTTTTTCCTCCCCCTCCCCTTCCCCCTCTTCCTCCTTCCCATCTTCCTCCCCCACATTCCTCACGGAGGCTTCCTCCCCTCTTTCCCCCAGGTGGCCCAGGAGATCTGGGTGTGTGAGAATAAGACCATCACCAAGTGGCCTGGCGACATCCTTTCTTACAAGGAGCATCTCAAGTCCAAGATGCTGGTGGATGAAGAGCCTCAGCTCACCAAGAAGATGCACAACGTTTGAGCAGCCCCCACCCCACCCCACCCAGGAGGGAGTTAGGGACAGCCCGCTCCTCCTCCCCCCCCCCCGGGACCCTGGTGCCAGCCTCCCCGAGGGAAGGTGGGCAAGGCTGCCCCCCCTCCCCCCCTGGCTGTGACCGGCCTCCCCTCGGCTTCCCCCTGCCGCTGCCTGCAGCCCGGGCAGGGACCGCAAGAGCCTGGCTTCCTGCTTCAGATCCACCACTCCAGAGCCTCCGTTTCTTTTTCATGATTATTTATTAGTGTAATTGCATTCCTGCCTGAGAAGTATCAGCCAATAAAGAGAGGGAAGCTTCATGCTTCCGCCTGCTTCTTTTGAGGCGGGGGGGGGGGGGCGGGGGCAGGCAGGGCAATGTGGGGCTTTGGCAGTCCAGATTTGGTCTGTCCTTCCACCGGGGTGGGTCCGTTTCCTCAGTGAGGGGGTCTGCGGCTGCCCCGGCGGGCGGTGGCATATGGTCCCCTTGTTCTCCACGGGAGGAATGGGGGTGTGGAAGGGCTGCTGGGGGAATTGAAGCCCACCCGTCTTAAAAATTGCTGAGGTTGGGCCAGTAGTGGGATTCTACCAGTTCTACCCAGTTTGGGTGAATCTAGCAGCGGCGAGAGGCTCTGCCCACCCACCTGGACGTCATCGCAGATGCTCTGCCATGCGCAGGGGTGGTGCACGCTCAGGTTTCCGAACCGGTGGTGAAAGTAAGTGAAGACTGCTACTGAGTTGGGTTGGAGCAGCCCTTTTCCCCCTTTCTCCGATGGCCTCAAAAGTCTAGAGTGGGCAGCAGTGGGGTGAAGAGCTTGGGGAGGACCTCTCCTGGGGGTGGTCCTTGTCGCCTCCCCTCACCCAGCAGTTCTTCCTGAAATAAAGAGGGCTCCGTCCGGGAGCAAAGGGGAGCTCGCCCTCCGTATGGAGAAGGGCCGGTTTCGGAAGTGGCCGCTCGCAGGAGGATCTGCGTTTTAAGGTTGGCCCCTATGGCTGCGGGGGTTTTGGGGGTGGTCTCGCTCCATAATCGGCCTCTGATGCAGCCCACAGGGCTGGGCGCCCCCAAACGTGCACAAGCTCATCCGGTGGTTGCAACAGCCGGTACCTTTTGAGGAGTACCTAGCAGGAACATCCTTGATTGGTCCTCGGAAGCAGGAACAGCCTTCCCCCAGCCGTCCTTTGGGGTCCGTGGAGCCCTCAAGACCCCCTTGAGGCCTGAGCCAGCTCTCCGCCATCAGTGGGCCCCAATCCCTTTGCGAAAGTGGCCCAACTGCACACTCCAAAGTCTCCGAAAACAGTTTTCCAGCAGGGCGCCGTTGCCTGGTGAGACCCACTGGACCTGGGCCTTTGGTTTTGGGCCTTCAAATAACTTCCGTCTTTAGGGGTTGGCCCGATTTGGCCCTTCTGGCAGCCCCATGAGCACCGGTGACTTCGTCCTTGCAGATGTCTTCACTTTGAGGCAAAATCAAATGGAATAGAGCTGGAAGGGACCTCAGAGGCTATCTAGTCCAACCCCCTACTCAAGCAGGAAACCGTACACAATTTGAGACAAGTGGCTGTCCAGACTCTTCTTCAAAACTTCCAGTGATGAAGCAACCACAACCTCTGGTAACAAACTCTTCCGCTGGTCAATTGTCCTCCCTGTTAGGAAGTCTCTCCTCAATTCCAGGTTGCTTCTCTCCTCGCTTAGTTTCCCATCCATTGTTTCCCATCTTGTGCCCTAAGCGTGAATACTTATTCATTCGACTTCCGTTCTGCCTTTTTTCCGTAGGATACCTCTCTTCCCCCGCCCCCTGGTACTGTGGGTTAGGTTGAGAGGGAACCCCCCAGCCCGCCAAGCCGCCTTCCTTGTCTCAGGCTGGGACGGGGACCAGGCCTCCTTCTCCCAGCATGGCAGGGCTGCGTTATCATAGGGGGGGGGATGTCACTTGCTAGCCCCCCTCCCCCACATGTAAACCACATAAACAAGACTATGTCTGGTTGAGCTGAACATGGGGAAAAACAGCTGTGAACCCAGTGAATTGTGGCAAATAAAAATCCAACCACTGTACATATAGTCCTCAATTTATAACAGTTCATTTAGTGACCAAAGTTACAATGGCGCTGAAAAAACTTGACCTCTGCCACATCCCCACGGCCACGCAATTTACATCCGGACGCTTGATAACCAACTCACGTTTACAACGGTCCCAGTGTTCTGGCGTCACGTGATCCCCTTTTGTGACCTGCTGACCGGCAGAGTCAACGGAGGAAGCCAGATTCGCTTAATGACCATGTAACTCATTTGGCAGAATGGCAGGGATTTCGCTTTAACAAATGCAGCGAGGAAAGTCACACGACGGGGCAAAACTCAGAACAAATTTCTCGCTTAGCAATGGAATCATGGTCATAAGTTGAGGACTACCTATGCTGAACAACGGGTGCCTTGCTTTGGCCTCCTCATCCTAAGGAGGGGGGGGGTGTCCTGTGACCACATCCTGCTAGAGGAGCCTCCAAGTAACCCCCGTTCTTTCAACCATCACAACTTCTGGAGGCCACTCCTGGTCCTCCGATTGTTCTAGGTTGTTTCTCTCCTGGATGAGTTTCCACCCATTGCTTCTCGTCCTGCCGTCATTAGTCTGGTGGTCTTTGCCATTATTCTTTGTCTCGTTCTTTGCACTGCGCTCTGGTTTCTCATTATTAAAAGTTTCTAAATCATTTGCATTTTGAGCTATTAGAGTCATCAACACAGCACAAATATGTTTCTGCTTCTCGGGTCAAAACCGGACATCTCTGTCTGTCTTATCTGTCTGTCTGTCTATCTTGTCTCTATCGTGTCTGTCTATCTACCTACCCTGTTTCCCCTAAAATAAGACATCCCCTGATAAGACCAATTGGGCTTTTGAGCGCATGCACTAAAATAAGTCCCCCCCAAAAATAAGACATCCCCCCCCCTCTGTTTCCTCTGGTTAGGGTTAGACAGAGCTGGAAATCAGGTAAGATGGCAAGAGGAGCCCTGTCTTGCTCTATGTGCCCCAAAATAATAAGACATCCCTGAAAATAAAGCCAAGCTATTTCAGGGTTCAAAAAAAATATAAGATAGGGTATGCTTCCTTCAATATCCAGGAAAGAAAACCCCAAACTCAAGCATTTTGAAGAATTTGGTACTTTTACTGAATAAGAAATGATTAACAACCCAGTTAAAGCTGGAAGTGAGCAAAACGCGCGAAATGCATCTACTAAGCTTCTTCCCCCCCTCGTGTTTATAAATCATCAGCCAATCCAAAGGTCAGGGGGCAACACGTCTGGCAGCGTCATCCATCAGGAATGTCGAAACAGTTGGTCAGCCGTCCCCTTCTGAAGATTCAGTTTCGTTTCCCACAAAGTCCCCTCCTACAAAGACAAAACCCCCTCCTGCTCCCTTCCCCCCCTTTGCTCCATACCTAATCCCTCCCCGTTTCTTATGGCAGCTGAAGCAGGCAAGCTGAGGCTGACATAGGGTCTTATTTTGGGGGTAACACGGTATCAATCTACCTACCCAGCCAGTGGTGAAATCCACTTACCTTCGCTACCAGTTCGGGAACGGGAGCCGCAGGAGCTCCCTAAACATCTTCTGTGCATGCGCAGAGGGTCAAAAATGGGACATGATGACATCCCGGCGGGTGGGCGGAGCCTCCCGCCGCTAGCGCTACTGGTTCGCGCGAGCCAGATAGATCTGGCCGGATTTCACCGCTGTATCTTCCTACCTGCCTATCATGTATCTATCTAAAATTAATTTGCTGTTCATCTTACGGATAAAGTGACTCTTCCTTTCCTCAATCTATATTCAGCACAAAAATGGGATATATGAGTAGAGGCCTCCTTGCTCTCTCTGGCAGGCCTGGAGACAATCTCTTCACATTCTGTCCACACTACAGATAGTCGTTCTGGCTTTAGCAACTCCAGTGGGGACAGGCCACTCAGCTGCTAAGTGCCCTGGTTGCTAAGCAGGCTGTGACCACTCTGGGACCCTGACCTCACTTCCCCTTCAGTTGTTAAGCAAAGCATCACATGGCCAGGCCTCACCCTTTGTTTCCGCTTTCTCTGTTAACCCTCTTAATACCACTGAAGGTCTCTCCATAACCAGGAAGCACCTGGTGGCTTTCTTTCTGGTCCAGAATCAGCAGAAAGGACCTGACCTTTTTCTTTCTTTCTTTCTTTCTTTCTTTCTTTCTTTCTTTCTTTCTTTCTTTCTTTCTTTCTTTCTTTCTCTTTCTTTCTTTTTCTTTCTTTCTCTTCCTTCCTTTCTCTCTCTCTCTTCCTTCCTTTCTCTCCCTCTCCCTCTCCCTCTCCCTCTCCCTCTCTCTCTCTCTCTCTCTCTCTCTCTCTCTCTCTCTCACACACACACACACACACACACACACACACACACACACACACACATGGCTCTAATCGGATTTGGTATTGTGGGAAGCCCATCCCCATTCCTAGAAGAATGAGATACCTTGGAAAATATTTTTAAAGGCAGAAAGCAGACTCCGTTTTTCTTAATAGCCCCCACCCCACCCCCCGCAAGCAGATATTAGAGGAGATCAATTCCGACTGCTCCTTAGAAGGACAGATTCTGAAGATGAAACTCAAACACTTTGGCCACCTAATGAGAAGGAAGGACTCAGTGGAGAAGAGTTCCCAGTGGAGAATGCTGGGAACGATTGAGGGCAAAAGAAGGCAGAGAAGGATAGGCCAGCCTATCTACACAACAAAAGACCTTCAGCTGTGGGGGTGATGGGATTAAGAAGACAAGGACTTGACCCTTCAGGGCACTATAAAATTAATCCACTACCATTTAGCAGAAGACACTATATTGCACAATCTCCTAAGGGCATTTCAGACATTGCACAACACCCCCCACCCCCACCCCCAGAACAATCCAAACCTCCAAGTCACAGAAACCTACCCTCTTTCCCCCAAAATAAGGCATCCCCTGATAATAAGCCCAATCGGGCTTTTGAACGCATGGCAATAAGGCCAAGCGCTTCTTTCAGGATTCAAAAAAATATAAGACAGGGTCTTATTTTTGGGGAAACACGGTAATAAAGGTCCATCCACTCATTCAACCATTTGTTCAGCTGGCCCAGAACTGCATGCTGTGGTTCTGCTTCATCAATCAACCATCTTTCCAATCCACCCACCATGTTTCCAGCGTTTTTGTCTCCGAGCTTGGAACTGAACCAGATGGATATTTCTTCCAACAATATGACAGTTTGACCCGTTCTTTTGTCCCGGTGTACAGGCTGACCTCTTCAAGTCTACCAGCGCTGTGCTCTTCTCCCAATTTGATGCCTTAGACAACCTCTTCTGCGGCCTTCCGTATTTTTTTTTTTTTTTTTTATTGCAAAAGTTTTACAATTACATTTTCACCCCTTTTTTTCACCCCCCCACCTCCCTCCCCAAACTTCCCGTCCTCCCTAACCCTCCCTAACCCTCCCCCCCCAGACTTCCCTATTATGTACTCATAACTAATAACACTGATATATATACCTGAACCCATCCCTCCCCCTACATAATTTTCCCTCTTTGTCTCTTTATATTAAAATATTTCTAATACATTGTTTTCAAATAAAAGCTATTTGATACTTTCTAATTTGGTATTTGTTCTGAACATATTCTATCCACCTTTTCCATTCCCATTCATAAGTCTCTTGTGAACAATCTTTTAAATATGCTGAAATCTTCGCCATCTCTGCAAAACTAGCCATCTTCGAAGTCCATTCCTCGATAGTAGGCAAAGCTTCATTCTTCCAATATTTACCTATCAACAATCTTGCTGCTGTTATCATATACAATATTAATTTTGTTTCATCCCGTGTAAAACCCTTAACTATGCCCAATAAAAACAATTGTGGAGAAAATTGAATTTTTTTCTTCAAAACATTCTGCATGACCCACCATATTTTTATCCAAAAAGCCTTAACTTTCCTACAGGTCCACCAAACATGATAATACGTAGCATCCAAACATTCACATCTCCAACATTTTGGCTGAACATTAGGGTACATACATGACAACTTTTTAGGATCTAGATGCCATCTATAAAACATTTTATAAAAATTTTCCCTCAAATTCTGCGACTGTGTAAATTTAACATTCTGAACCCAAATTTTTTCCCATGTTTCCAACATCACTGGTTCTTCAAAATTTTGTGCCCACTTAATCATACAATCTTTAACTAATTCCGTTTCTGAATCCCTTTCTAGCAAAACATTGTAAAGCCTTTTAATATGCATTGGACCTTTCTCTCTTATATGTCTAACCAATTCTTCCTCATGCAACATAATACCAGTTTTTTGGTCCTCTTTCCATCTCGATTGTAATTGATTATATTGTAACCAGGTTAAATTAATCCCTTCGTCCAACAGTGTCTGCAATGTCTTCAACTGCCATCTGCCCGCATCTGTAAAAAGAACCTCTTTGTATGAAAACCCCCCGAGTGACATTATATTTGTATTCCACAAGGTATGACCAAGATCCAGCCATAGCGGTATTTTATAATCCCATTTGAGTCGGTGCTTCTTCCAAACTCTCATCAAAGAGTCTCTAAGTATATGACTTTTAAATACTTTATCAACTTTGTCATCATAAAATAGGTAAGCATGCCATCCAAATTCAAGATCAAAACTTTCTGCATTCAATATTCCAGCCTTTTTACTTCCAAACCAATCACTTGTTAAAGTTAAAGCTGCTGCATCATAGTATAACTGTAGGTTTGGAAGTTTAAGGCCTCCTCTTTCTGGAACATCTTGCATAATTTTCAATTTCACTCTCGGCTTTTTCTCGTTCCAGACAAACTTATTAAGTCCAGTTTGCCAAACTTTCAGTTGTTTATCACTTTTAAGCACCGGAATCATTTGAAACAAAAACAGAAATCTTGGCAAAATGTTCATCTTAACTGCTGCTATTCTTCCAAGTAAAGACAGTTGCAGCTTTTTCCAAGTCCCCATGTCTTTCTGAACCTCTCGCCACAACACCTCATAGTTATTTTGAAACAATTTCATGTTTGATTCTGCAACCTGAACTCCAAGATATTTTACCTTAGGTACAATTTCAAAACCTGCCCTCCTTTCAAACTCATGTTTACGATCTTGTGTCATATTTTTGACTATCATTTTAGTCTTTTTTGAGTTCACTCTGAAACCTGAAACTCTACCATAGTCTTGTATAATGTCGTTCATCAAGATTATTGATTCCATTGGTTGTGATAGGGTAACCACCAGATCATCTGCAAATGCCTTTACTCTATAATCCTCTTGCCTTATCATTATGCCTTTCAAAATTTTTGAGTCCCGTATTGTATTTAGCAAGACTTCCAATGTTAAAATAAATAAAAGTGGGGACAACGGACATCCCTGTCTTGTTCCTTTTTCAATTTTAAACTCTGTCGTCAAACTTCCATTAATAATAATCTGTGCTTTTTGCTCTTGATAAATTGCTGAAATTGCCTGTATAAACTGGTCCCCAAAGCCCATCTTTTTTAAAGTCTTTAGTAGAAAATTCCAATCCACTCTATCAAAGGCCTTCTCCGCATCCAAAAAGACCAGCACTGCAGAAATCTGTTTATTCTTATCAAGATATTCCAATAAGTCTATTACTTGCCTTACATTGTCCTTCATGTATCTACCCTCAATAAATCCCGCTTGGTCCTCATGAATCACCTTTTGGATTACTGGCATCAACCTGTTGGCTAATACCTTCGCGTAAATTTTATAGTCTGTGTTCAAAAGAGATATTGGTCTGTAGTTCTCTGGTTTTTTAGGACCAACTTGTTCTTTTGGTATCAAAGATATATAAGCAGTTGTCCAGGATGGGGGTATTTTACCCCCTTGTTGAATATTGCAAAATAAATCTCTGAGTTGTCCCACCATTTCAGCTTGTAAAGTTTTGTAGTACACTGCAGTCAAACCATCCGTGCCAGGAGCTTTGGCTGTTTTTAGCTGTTTAATTGCTGCTGTTATCTCCTCCTCTGTTATAGGATAATTCATTCTTTCCTTTTGTTGATCAGTAATTTTTGTAACTCTCTTATCCTTTAAATATTTTTCTATAAGTCCATTCTGCACCTCATCTTTGGCATATAGTTTAGTATAATAATCCACAAAAGCTTCTTTAATTAGTTTTTGTTGAAAGATTTCTTTCCCTCCAATATCAATACTATCAATAGTCCGTATACTTTGTTTTTTCCTCAATGTGTAAGCCAACCATCTGCCCGGTTTATTAGCATTGCAAAATGTATTATGCTTCGCGTATTGTAAACTTGTTGCAACTTGTTCCGCCATAAGCATTTGGAATTGGTCTTTCAAAAGTTTTATAGCACTTCGTATTCTTTCATCTGTTGGGTTTTTAATAAGTAACTGTTCTTTATTCTTTATTTCCATTTCCAACTCAGATCTTTTCTTTTGTCGGAACAGTCTATGTTTAGAATTCATGTAGATAAGTACCCCTCTCATATAAGCTTTACTTGCATCCCAAACAATTTCAACTGGGGTACCTTTATTCAAATTTATTTCAAAAAATTCTTTCAAATGCTTTTTAAGTTCTATTATATTTTTTTCATATCTAAACAGGTTCTCATTTAATCTCCAAGAACGTCTCTCGACCTTATCCATCTCGATTTCTATCCATACAGGACTATGATCAGTCAAAATTCTTGGAAAAATCTTTGTTCTTTTTGTCTTAACAAGTAGATCATTTGACAACAAGATAAAATCAATCCTAGAAAAAGATCTATGTCTATCAGAAAAAAAAGTGTAATCCAATTCATTTGGGTTATGTATTCTCCAAACATCTTTTAGTTCCATATCTTCTTTCATATCAAAAAAGGTCTGTGGTAATCTAATTCTAGACTTTGCCAAGCTCTTTTTATCTAATTTAGAATCAATTACTCCATTCCAATCTCCCATAATTAAAATAGATCTGTAGTCCCATTGCAATATTTTAGTATGTAACATCTTGTAAAAATAATCCTGTTGTTGGTTGGGAGCATAAATTCCAATCAAAAGAATTTGACCATTTGCTGTAAACAATTCAATTGCTACAAATCTACCATCTTGATCTACTTCTATAACTTTTGCTGTTAATTTTTTATTTACATAAATAACCACACCATTCTTTTTCTGCGCAGTTGAAGATATATAATGTGCTCCTAGTTTTGAGTTTATCAAATATTTTTGATCTTGAGTTGTAATATGCGTTTCTTGTAAACATATTATATCATTATTAAATTGTTTCAAATATGTAAATAATTTTTTCCTTTTCTGTGCTGAATTCAACCCATTGACATTCCAAGATAAACACTTAAAGGTCATTAGCCTCTTTCTGGAGCGCGGAGCAATATGCTTGAAGTTCATCCGCGAGCTTCGATCTCGCTCCTCCCATAGCGCCAATCTCTTGTGCAGTGCTCTTAACTGCCTTCTTGTCTTGTCTTTCCTGTTGTTGTTGTTGCTTCTGTTTAAGTAGCTTGGATTGAGCTCTAGTTATACGTTGATCTTTAACTTCAGTCAACTGAATCAAATCCAAAATTGGAGAAGAATCCAGCGATGGCTCACTCAGAATACCTCCTTCTGCACCTTGCACGTTTTCTAATTCCTGCTTAGACTGTTCTTTCAATTGCCTCTCTTCACTCTCCTTAATCTCCAGAACTGTAGATGTACGTGGAGATGGTGTTCTTTCCATAAGAATAGTACTGTAAAAGTGTTGCGCCTTCTCCACGGTATTCAACCGATATCCTTCTCCCTTATATCTGAAAATTACCCCAGCTGGTGCATCCCACCGGAAGGGTATCTGTAAATTTTTCAATTCCTTAACAAGAAAACCAAATTCTTTTCTAGCTTTCAGCATTTTAGGAGGTAACTCTTTAAAAATTACAAGCCGTGAGCCCCCCACTTGTATAGAAGTGTGAAAAGATTTTTGCAGGATATCATTTCTAATTTCTCTCTCAGTAAAGTATATGACCACATCTCTGGGTAGTTGTCTTTGCCTGGCCACCCAAGAGTTCACTCTGTAAATTTTATCTATTTTATGAAATACCAAATCAGGATTAACTTGTAAAATCTTAGCCAGGGCTTCAGAGCAAACTTGTCTCAAGTCCTGTCTTTCCTCCTCTCGAATTCCCCGAAGCCGTATGGCAAATTCCATCGCCCGGAATTGTATCATAACAATCTCATCTTCAATTCTCTGCATTTTATTGTCAACTTCATCAATTTTATAATCATTGTCTTTCATCCTAACATTAACTTCTGATTTAAATTCTTCAACTTTAAAATCAACTTTCCCAATAAAATCTGCCAGGCCAGACGCCACTTCTGATATTTTTTTGGTCACCATAATTTGATTCTGTTTCACCATGTCTTTAACTTCATTAATTTCCTGCAAAAATTCCTGATGTGATTTTTGAAGTTCCTGTTGTGATTCTTGAAATTTATCATCCAAAGTTTTAGAAATAAATTCTTTTAAATCTGCCACATCAAATTCTTTTTTCTGAGTTTGTAACTGTTGAGCAGGGGGAAGTTGCGTTTGCTGTTTGTGTGTGGGGGATCCCCCCCCTAATGCCTTCCCTTCCTGCTTCTTTGAAGCCATCCTGGCTCGTGATCTAGTTTTTCTAAAGAGGGAGGTTCCTTTTCCTTTCCCTCCTGCACAAAGACTTCTAAAAAAGTCCCCCAGATTTAATCAAACAAGGGTTAAAATAAAGCAAAGTCCAATATTGAAAAGGGAAAAAATTTCCCAGTTATTTCTCTTATAACAAGCGAGGCAGCTTAGTAGCAACTTGGAAACTTTGTAGCAAAACAAAGTAACTTCACCAATCCACACTCACTGGCTCGTTAACTCTGAAGCTAGGCGCCATGTTTTTTCAAAGCACTTTCACTCATTTGCATTTTCTCAGATTGAAAAGTCAACAAAGTGCTAATACTTGCGTTTCCAAATTTCAGGATTCAGGTAGTTTCGCTGTTTATTAAAGCTAGTTCTTTCGCTTTAAGTTTCCTGCAGCCGGCTTGTTCTGCAGAAGCAGAATCGTCCCACGCCGCCCGGAGTCTCAGCAGGTTGGAAGGGAGCCGCGCCTGTTTCCTCCCCAGAAACGATTCCCTGGGGGGTTACAGGGGCTCGACCTGTGCCCTGCTATCTCTCCTCCAACAATCCTCAGGATTTTGAAGTTTTCGAGCTGCTTCTCGATCGCGAAGCGGCTCTACAGGCGGCGGGGCTGGCGGAGCTTCAAAGAGCGCCGCCGTCGCCGAAGACGAGGAAACCGGAAGTCCTGCGGCCTTCCGTATTTGATTTTTTTTATTTCTGTAGGTGTCCCACCAATTCCTTAAATCTTTCCAACTGAGTGGTGGTATTGTTGTCAGTTGTGAAGTCGTGTCCGACCCATCATGACCCCATGGACCACGTTCCTCCAGGCCTTCCTGTCCTCTACCATCCTCTGGAGTCCATTTAAGCTCAGACCAACTGCTTCAGTGACTCCATTCAGACTCCTCGTTCTCTACCATCTTCTTCTTCTTATGCCCTCCATCGTTCCCAGCATGAGGCTCTTCTCCAGGGAGTCCTTCCTTCTCATTAGGTGGCCAAAGTATTTGAGTTTCCTCTTCAGGATCTGGCCTTCTAAAGAGCAGTCAGGGTTGATCTCCTCTAGAACTGACCAGTTGGATCGCCTTGCAGTCCAAGGGACTCACGGGAGTCTTTTCCAGCATCAGAGTTCAAAGGCCTCCATTCTTTGGAGCTCCGTCCAACTGAGTAACGACCGTCAATCTAACTCCCTCTTCTCTCACTGGAGATTCGTAGAATTAGGAAATATTTGCGAGGGTATTTTGGATGTTGCCACCTCTCAGCACAATAGCCGAGCTGGCAGGACCTCGGAAGTCTTCTAGTCTCAGGCAGGAAACCAGCCTAGACCATTTCAGACAAATGAAGAAATGGCTGCCCAGTCTTTTCTTGAAAACTTCCAGTGTTGGAGCATCCCCAACTTCTGGAGGGAAGCCCTTCCACACTGATTAATTGTTCTCACTGTCAGGAAAGTTCTCCTTAGTTCCAGGTTGCTTCTCTCCTTGATAGGTTCCAGTCTGTTACTTCTTTTACCCCTCGAAAAGGAGGATGCGGAAGATGCTGCCCCCCACCTCCCCGCTAAACCAGAGCAACCGGGCTGCGCCGAAGCAACCGGGCAAAGTGGCTGGCATCTGGGGCACTCTCCCCTCCTTCCGGCGCCCGCGACCCCCCTCGCCCCTTGAACCCCTTCTCCCAGGTGACATCAACCCTCTTCCTCGCCCCCCAAATAACCGACGAAAGAGCCAAAGAGATGTGGGATGGGGCGGGGGGGGGGCGGTGCGTCATCCCGAACCCGACAGCGGAAACGTCTAACTCCAGACCGCCAGTCTTCCCTGGCCGGGCAATCCCGGCGTTTGAAGCCAGTTTTTCCGAGTCTGCAGCCCACTCCCCACTCGGGCGACTCGGTGCAGCTGGCGGTGGGGGGGGGAGCTGGCGGTAGTGGCCAGTGCAGGTGGTCGTGGGGGGTGTGGGAAGCGGGGCAGGTCTCGCGTGCTACGTATTTCCACTCGCGCCCACTGAAATTTTCGCGCGTGGACTCGCTGCCCTGCAAAGTAGGCCAGGCCTGTCGCCCCTCCGGGTTCGCCCGTCTCTATGGGAACCGGGGGTGGGTGGGGGAGACAATGCTGGTGGGCGGGGCTTAGACTTCTACCTGCGAAGCGCCGGGCTCGGGATCCAGGCGGGATCATGGCTAGCAGGTGGGTGAGAAGGCGCCGCCCTGCGCTGGGACGGGAAGGGGGTACTCGGTGCAAGCGACTCGAGGGCCTTCCCCCCTCCCCGCTCCACGCCAACCGGCTTCCCATCGCCCACCTGAGCGTCTCTTGTCCGTCCGCAGCACCTACGGGAAACTGTGGCAGGAGTCGCGGCGGATCCTGAAGGAGCTTTTGGACCAGGAGCTGTCCACCGAGCCCAGGAAACCCGAGAAGAACCGGACCGTTTTCTGGCACCGGCTGGCCACCCTCTTCCTGCGCTACGTGCAGGTGGCGCGGCGCCTGGAGGCCTGTTACGATCAGGTGGTACATCCGCAGAAGCGCCTGGCGCTGCGGCCGCTGCTGGATAGCGTGCTGGGACGCATCCTAGAGCTGAAGCAGGAGCTGGTGGAGCTGGACCTCTCCGAGTACCACTACATGGACCACGTGCTGGAGGAGCTAAAGCTGACACCGGTCAGTCAAGGGCCGGAGGGAGCCGTACCACCCCCCCACACACACACACGAACCCCTGTCCTGGAACCGAGCCCAAACAAAGCCAGCAAACGGGCGCGTAGCTCTATTTGCGCGGCGGCGGCGGGGGGGACGCGTGCTCCCCCTCGCGCAAATGGAGCGTGGAGCCATCCACCGTCCCCTCAACTCCTCCCTGCCGGTCCCCACAGCCCGGGACAGCTGCCCACTGTTTAAATTGAGTTCATTTTATTGAGCGTATTTCAGATTAACAGAGGTGGAAGGGACCTTGGAGGTCATCTAGTCCAACCCCCACCCCGCCCAAGCAGGAGACCCTACCCTATTTCTGACAGAGGGCAGGCTGCTTGCTAAATTTGTTAACTCGTTCTCATTCTCAGCCAGGAGGCTATGGAAGGAAGAGGATTTCTCTCCCCACCTGCCCTTCGGGTTTGTTCCCTCTTGCCCCCTCCCCCAGAAGGAAAGATGTCCACCATTCACTCAGATACAGATTAACAAGAGTCGGACGGGACCTTGTAGCAGTGGGGGAATTCAATTTTTTTTACTACCGGTTCTGTGGGCGTGGCTTGGTGGGCGTGGCGTGGCTTGGTGGGCATGGCAGGGCAGGATACTGCAAAATCCCCATTCCCACCCTATTCTGGGGCCAGCCAGAGGTGGTATTTGCCGGTTCTCTGAACTACTCAAATTTTCCACTACTGGTTCTCTAGAACCTGTCAGAGCCTGCTGAATAGCACCCCTGCCTTGTAGGTTATCTAGCCCAACCCCTCCCAACCCCTGCCCAAGCAGGAGACCTTACACCGTTTCTGAGAGAGGGCAGTCCAGTCTCTTCTTGAAAGCTTCCAGGGATGAAGCTCCCACAACCTTCAAAGGCAACTTCTGTTCCATGGGTTGATTGTTCTCACCGTCAGAAAGTTTCTCCTTATTTCCAGGTTGGATCTCTCCTTGGTCAGTTTCCATCCATTCTTCCTTGTCCGGCCTTCAGGTGCTTTGGGAAAACTGCTTGGCCCTCTTCCTCCTCTCTGTGGCAGCCCCTCAAATATTGGGACACTGCTATCATGTCCCCACCCTGGTCCTTCTCTTCACTAGACTAGCTAGGCCCAGTTCCTGTAAACTGTTCATCGTATGTTTGAGCGTTCAGTCGCCTGATCATCCTGGTTGCTCTTCTCTGCACTCTTTCTAGAGTCTCAACGTCTTTTTTATAGTGTGTGTGTGTGGGGGGGGGGTGACCAAAATAAGATGCAGGATTTGTCACCACACAATAAAAAAGATGTTGAGACCTTTCTACAAAGAGGGCCGAAATGAGCTCACCGTCTGAACATGGGGAATTCAGAACCTCCTCAGTTAATCCAGCTTTTTGGGGGCAGGGATCAGCATGACAGGGAGTGGGTACCTGGCGTTTGGTCCAGATCGTTGGCTGGTTACAAATCTGGAGAGCCTACAGCCAAGTCTCACGAATCGCCCTTAATGGCGGCCTTGTGATTTTACGCTTTAAAATGGGTTACTTTGCTATTTCAACTTCTTGAAGGACAAGATATAGCAATAGTCCCTAGACTTCCTGCCTAAGCAGGGGGTTGGACTAGAACACCTCCAAGGTCCCTTCCAACTCTGCTATTCTATTCTAATATAGACTGCTTCACAGTGCTTTACAGCCCTCTCCAGGGTTACGCTTCAAAAATTTTAGCCAGGGGTTCTCTGCCTGGTTGCTGGGTGGATGTGGCCATGGTGGGCGTGGCCTAGTCGGCCTCCTGCATCATGACAGGGAGGGGCGTTTTTGTCCTCCCCGGGCTCCAGAGGCTTTCCTCAAGCCTCCGGGAGGATGAAAACAGCCTACCTAAGCTCCGGAGACCCGGAGTAGGCCTGTTTTTTGCCCTCCCTGAGCCTCCGCATGCGCCCTGCACTTACCTGCATCCAAAACAGGCCGTGTGGGGACTCCAGGGCAGGGAGGGTCGGGGTGGGCGGGGCCAGCTAAGAGTGGAATTTGGGATGTGGGTGTTCTCCAAACTGGAATCTTAGCTAGAGGTTTTCCCAAACCCCTCTGAACCCCCAGCAGCCCACCCCTGGCCCTCTCGTTTTGCCCAACCTTGGAAGGACGGAAGGCTTGAGTCAACCTTGAGCCGGTGAGAATTGAACTGCGGTCCGCAGAATTAGCCTGCAATCCTCTCACCACTGGGCCACCACAGCGCATATAGTTCGTATAAACAATATAAAGGGCAACAACAGATGGGGGGTGCGGGAGGGAAGGAAGGAAAAACTCCAGCCAAAGCCACCCCCGCCCTCCCAATGTTTATGATGCCACCCAATTCCTGCAGTCAGGGGCTGCCCTCCTTCCTCCAAAGAACTGGGCGCCCCATACTTTGATTGATGGTTCAACGCCCCCCTCCCCTTGCTCCTTTTTGGCGGGATAGTCCTGGCGTGGCTCTCAAGCTCCCACGGGCTCCTTCCTCCCCACCAGGCCGAGATGGAGGTGCCGATTCCCAAGTACTTCGTGAGGGAGCGAGCTAAGGTCCTGCAGGAGCGTCAGGAGGTGTTGGCGGGACTCCTGGCCCGCATGGAGTCCTCCAAGGCCATCCCTGTAAGTGCCCGGATCCTCCCCCTCCGTTCCTGGACTGTCTCCCCCCTCCCCGTGATTCCCCTGGCCCCTCAGCTGAGCAGCCCCTCCTTTCCTCCCAGTCCCCCCACTCCCTGATTCTGCGGGACGAGGCAGTGAGGCTCATCCAAATGGCGGAGCGGATGCGCCAGGGCCGCCTCCGGGCCCACTTCATGGCTGAGATCCGGAGGGACGAGGAGCGTGAGCGGAAGATCAGGGAGGGAGGCCCAGACGAATCCAACCGGGACCAGGCTGCCATCTGCATCCAGAAGGTAAGGACCCCTTTGGGCCCTTCCAGCCCCTCCCCTCCCCCCCACAAAACCTTTGGAACAGAAGTTGCCTTCGGAAGTTGTGGGGGCTTCATCACTTGAGACCTTCAAGAAAAGATTGGACTGCCATTTGTCACAAATGGTGTAGGGTCTCCTGCTTGAGCGGGGGTGGGGGTGGACTAGATGACCTATAAGGTCCCTTCCAACTCTTGTTAATCTATTAAAAAAGCTTAATTGCTTCTAACCTTCCGAAGGCCCCTCAAAGCATGGAAGCCCCTTCTCCCCCCCCCTCCCAGGATGCATGAACTAGGGAAGTGGCTCCCTTAACAACCTTCCTCTATTATTCCCCTTTTGTGGAGATTTGTATTTCTGTGGAGATTGTAGTTTGATTGGCCAGAGATGGTGGGTTCTATAAACGAAATCCCTCAATCCATCAATAAATAATAATTTTTTCAATAATTGACCTTTCTCGGCTGCCAAGGGCTTTGTCCTGCCCATGCAGCCCTGGGCATTTCTGGCTGGCCTTACCAGTGGGTCTGATAGACATCGGGTGGGGCCACCAAAGGGCCTCGAGTGAAGGGGGAGGGGTTTCCAGCTGTTTTAGTCAAGCTCTCAGTCTTAAGCAGGAGAGCTGCTTTAGGGGCACATCTGTGGGATGAAAAGAGCCCCGCCCATCAGAAGGGCAGAGGGCTAAAGCAGCCTTCAGTTCCACCCCCCCAATCAAATTCCTGGGGACCCGAAAGAGCGGGTGAGTCGCGCCGAATCCCTCCTATAGGTCTCCTGCGTGAACAGGGGGCTGGATTACATGACCTCCAAGGTCCCTTCCAACTCTGTTACTGTTGTTCTTGTTGTTGTTGTTGTTGTTGTTGTTGTTGTTGTTGTTGTTGTTGTTATTATTATTATTATTATTATTATTATTATTATTATTATTATTATTATTATTATTATTATTATTATTATTATTACCTTCTCCGCCACTGCTGTCCACGAACCCCTCGCTTGGACTGGGGTGCGGGGAGGTCTGAGTTTAGGGGTCTCCGGGAGCCCTAGAGGGCAGAGCTCCTGACGCGGCACCGGCCGCCGGAGCGCAAATGGCGGTTGTCGGGATGGTTCAAGGCTTCGGGGAGAGTGTCTGCGAGTCCCCCCAGAGGCGCGGAACAAGCCCCGTTTTTTCCGCCCAGATCTGGAAAGGCCACGTGCAGCGACGGCTCACCAGGATGGCGCGCAAGGCCGAAATGGCTTTCATCGGCATGGTGAGCGCAGCGCCCGGCGGGCAGGCGGTGGGAAGCCGGAGACGGGATGGGAGGCGAGGGCTCAGGACGAGCCGCGCAAGGCGGACCGTCCGGATCCCCGCTGCATTCGCGCGGAGCCACCCGGGCGCGCCGCTTGCGGTCCTCATCCCGAGCCGAGGCGGTGGCCGGCAGCCCTTCTGCGCGCTCCCAGCCCGGCCCGCCGCCGCCCACCGCCCCCTCCCATTAGCGAGTGTTTAGTTCAGCGTTTTAAATAATTGTGTCTTCGGAATGATATTTAAAATCCATTTGGGGCGCAATGAGGCGGGAAAGTGCCTGCGCGCCGCGGCCGCTGCCGGGCAGGGAAGCGCCGGGCGGGCATATTAGAAACTCATTACGGGGTAATTTACTCCTGGCGCCCGGCTCCCACTTCATTTCTCCTAATGGCCTCTCCGGACTGACCCCCCACCCACACCCACCCGGATCTGGCCCGTCCCGCGCGGGGAGAGGTTGACGGGACCCGGTCCCGCCCGCAGGAGCTGGAGCCGCACCTGGCGGGCCCCTCGCCGGCCACGATCCGCGCCCAGCTGGGCGAAGAGCTGCGCAGGCTGCGCCAGGCGGACTACGAGGCCGAGTACCGAGAGGCGCAGGAGCGCATACGAGACGCCCTCCTGGAGCTGGAGGGGCCTAACATGCGCGAGCAGCTGCGCGAACAGCTCCGCCAGTGGTTCATTGAGTGCCGGTGAGAGGGCGAGACGGGGGGGGTGGGGGGCGGCGAGGGAGGGGCCCTTCCCGTTGATCGGGGGCTCTCCGTCCAAAAACAAGAAGTCTGGCCGGCAGTCAGGAAGGCACTCTGCCCCTCCCTCCTTCCTTCCTTCCTTTTTCTTTCTTTCTTTCTTTCTTTCTTTCTTTCTTTCTTTCTTTCTTTCTTTCTTTCTTTCTTTCTTTCTTTCTTTCTTTCTCTCTCTCTCTCTCTCTCTCTCTCTCTCTCTCTCTCTCCCTCCCTCCTTCCTTCCTTCCTCTCTCCTTCCTTCCGTCCTGCCCAGCTCCTCCCTCCTCCTTCCTCCCTCCCTCCTTCCTTCCATCCTGCCTAGCCCCTCCCTCCCTCTCTCCCTCCCTCCTTCCTTCCTTCCTCTCTCCTTCCTTCCACCCTGCCCAGCCCCTCCCTCCTCCTTCCTCCCTCTCTTCCTCCCTCCCTCCTTCCTTCCTCCCTCCCTCCTTCCTTCCATCCTGCCTAGCCCCTCCCTCCCTCCCTCTCTCCCTCCCTCCTTCCTTCCTCCCTCCCTCCCTCCTTTCTTCCATCCTGCCTAGCCCCTCCCTCCCTCCCTCTCTCCCTCCCTCCTTCCTTCCTCCCTCCCTCCCTCCTTTCTTCCACTCTGCCCAGCCCCTCCCTCCTCCTTCCTCCCTCTCTTCCTCCTTCCTTCCTTCCTCTCTCCTTCCTTCCCCTCCCTTTCTTCCTTCTCTGCCCGCTGATGCCTGGAGCCTTGGCCTTCATCCTGCTTCCCGCAGTGACCTGACTGGCCGTTTCCCCGACTACCCAGAGGAGGAAATTGGGGGCTGCGAGGTCCTTTTTGCCCAGAAGACCCCTGAAGAGGTAAGGCCGGTCAGGGGTGGTAAGTGACTCTGGGGATGGCTCCTCCTTGCCCGGCTGACAGCCCCCTCCCCTTCTCCCCCTTCTCCCCCTCCCCGTCTGCAGGTGAGGGCTGAGCTGGACCTGGCAGAGATCAAGACGGACTCCAAGAAGGAGAAGGAACCGAAAGAAAAGATGGAGAAGGAGCCAAAAGAAAAGGAGGAAGAGAGCAAGAAGGGGAAGGGGAAGGAGAAGAGATCGGTGAGGTGGGGGCCTTGGCAGGGGAGGCAGCCGCTTGACAGGCAGCACTGAGGGTTCTGGCCCTTCTCTCCAGGAGGAAGAGGAAGGGCTGAAGATGGCGCCTTCCAAGTTCCTGGCCACCATCAATCAGGGATTCCTGCGGTATACGGGTGAGCAGGAAGGGGCAACTGGGGGTGGGTGGGGTTGTCTCCACCCTCCCTGGGAGTTTCTCTGAAAGGCCATGCTGGGAGAGGCAGATGACAGGTGGGCATCTCTACCCACAGCAGGGCAAAGGCCCTCATTCTCTTGCTTCCATTGGCTGCTCTTGGGCTGCCAGGGAAGCCCAGCAGCAATGGGGACGGGGGGAGAGATGGGGGCTTGCCAGCATGTCAGGTCCAAGCTCCCTTGCTAGTTGGGGAGGGGGCTCATGGGCTGCAGGCATGCCCAGGCCCCTCACCCCTTCCTTAGGCTGCTGGGGCGAGAACGACGAAGCCACCAACTTCGAGCAGCGCTACCAGCCGGATCTGATCAGGGTGCAGAAGAGGAGAGAGATGGAGATCGAGATCCGGCTGCAGGTGGGCAGCCCTGCAGGTTGGGGGGGGGAGGCCAGGCTGGACATCGGATGGGCAGCAGCTGGAGAGGCGTCATTGGGGGGGAGAGAGATGGAGTGAAAGAGTGAGAGAGAAGGAGAAAGAGAGAGAGAGATGGGGGAGAGGGAGAGATAGGAGACAGAAAGGAGAAAGAATGGGAGAGAGAAGAAGAGGGAGAGAGAAGAAGAGGGAGAGAGAAGGAGAGAGGGAGAGTAGAAAGAGGGAGAGAGAGAGGAGAGAGAAGGAGAAAGAGGGAGAGGGGGGAGAGGGAAAGGAGAAAGAAAGGGAGAGAGGACAGAGGGAGAGACAGAAGGAGACAGAAAGGAGAGGGAGAGCAAGAGGGAGAGAGAACGGGAGAGGAGAGGGAAAGAGAGGGAGAGGAGAAAGAGAGGAAGGAGAGAGAGGGAGAGAGAGGGAGAGAGAGGGAGAGGAGAAATAAAGGGAGAGGAGGAGAGAGGACAGGGAGAGGGAGAGACAGAAGGAGACAGAAAGGAAAAAGAGAGAGAGATGACCCCCTCTCTGTTTTTACTCCCCCAGGTGGATGAATTGATGCGGGAGGAGCTTCGACACCTGCGTCTGGCCGTTGACCAGGAGGAGACACGGACTCAGAAGGCCCCCAAGAAGGGTCCCAAGGTCAATGTCAGGGGGAACGTGGTGTAGGGGGGACCCAAAGCCCATCCACCACCCTTGGTTGATAGAAAATGTTCCCTTTCTCGAAGCAGACAAAGAAAGGAAAGAAAGAGAAGGACCTGACGCCAGAGAGGTACTCTCCCCCCTCCTGCCTCAAAGATTTCCTGAAAGGCCTGGGACTATATGGTTGTGTGTGTGTGTGTGTGTGTGTGTGGTCCCCACACCCTGCATCATCCTGCAGCCTGTCTTTCAAGCCACCCAACTTGCACCCTGTTGTCCCCCCCTCCAGGAAGAGGGTCCCAGGCCATCCCTTAGGACTCTAGCTGGGCTCCCCCACGCCAAGAATGTGTAAAGATTCGGCTTCTCGCCTCACCAGATAACGTTCTGCGCCTCTGATGGAGCGCCGTGTCATCTCCCAGCCCACGGGGCATAATAGCTTTCTCAGAAAATGGGTTTTTGATGCTTTTGCCACAGAAAACTAATAGGACTGACCCCCCCTCCCCCTCCCCCACATGGCAATTCTGGCATCCCCTTCCTCTCCACTGTGCCCTGAATCCTGCAATGTTTGGGAACTTCGGATCATTTTATAAAGACATTTTTAAAGTGCCGGATGCAGAACAGATTGTGGGGAGACCTCGGGTGGGGGGGTTGCCTCCTTCTACCTTAGGATCACTGTTCCTTTCTTGCTAAACGTTTCCACAGAGATCTTCACAGAGACTTCCCTCCCCACACACAACAGGCTTTAGCAAACTCCTCCTTCTGTGGTTGAAGAGATACACCTGTGAACCTGGATCTGGACATGGGGGGGGCAGCATGTAGGCACTGATACAATGGAGGAAAACCAGCCACGTGTTGCAGCCCACCAGTGGTCAGTGGATCTGGCAGCAGATTCGGACAGTGAAGAGGTTGGGGAGGGACATGGGCCAGTCCTGGAGTCTGGGGAAGGCTCTGACGAGGGCTCTGCATCAGGGGCAGAGATGGGGTCAGGGCCGTCTGACAGTTGTCAGCTGCTTTCGGAGTGGGACACCAGGGAGGCAGAAGAACAGCTGGGGCCTGTTCCCAGTATGCGCATGCGCAGAGCTGCCAGGAGCAGGGAACAGCTAAGGAACAAGGGTCGACTCAGGAGTAAAGCCACAGGTGGACCGTGAATGGCCCCTCCCAGAGGGAATAAAGAGGAGTGAAGGGGAGGGGAGATTGCAGGAGACAATTAGCTCATTTGGGTGAAGATCTGTTCCTGCCTTCTTGCCAACTATTGTCAGTTACAGTGTGGAGTCTGAAAGAGATCGGCTTGGCCACTCTCCAAGCCAATTACCAAGGTTGGTAATTGTGAACTATCTTGAAAGATTGTGGGAGAGGAAAGAGTCTGCTGGAGAGGAATTCACTGTAAATTAAATAAAAGGGTTTTATTGGGACGAGGACTCGGCTTCGTGCTGCTGGGGAA
Source organism: Pantherophis guttatus (assembly GCF_059756535.1). Lineage (NCBI taxonomy): Eukaryota > Metazoa > Chordata > Lepidosauria > Squamata > Colubridae > Pantherophis > Pantherophis guttatus. The sequence continues at coordinate 160,281,618 of NC_142066.1, read as the reverse complement.
ACCTCGGTCAGAACACGGCACTGTTAACCCAGGAAGGGCCTAGCAAGCCAGGCAGGTGACCAAGATTCAGAAGAGACAACGCAAAGGACTCCGGTGATCAAAGCAACTCAGCAGAGAGGATCCAAAATTCTGGGAAGTGGGGGGAAGCGGCTCAGGAAACACACACACACCCCTCCATGCATGCAAAAGAGCTAAAAGGGGCGCAGACAGAAAATGGGACTCGGGGCTGCGGTTCCCCAGAGGGGAGCTGATTTCTGCAAAGAGGAAAACCAGGAACAAGCCCCAAAGTCACCGAAGCAGCCAGGTCCTTGGAAGGGAAGTTCTGACCAAAAAGCATTTCTACAACAGAGGAAAAAGAAGGAGACAGAAGGTTTGCAGGAAGGGAGGCCAGGATTGGGGAGGGGAGAGCTCCCCAATTCCCCCTCTGCTCCTGTCCCCTCCCCCAAAGGAGCTGGGTTTGAGGGGGCTTAAGCAGGGTGAAATGCTCCAAGGTCTGCTACTGGTTCGCTTTGCTACTGGCTTGCTGTGTACACGCATGTGCAGTACCTGCCAAACCCATGCTACACGCCCATGCGCACCGCAGATGATACTGCACAGTGCTGGAAAAGTGCTTAAGAAGCCTTTTCTAAGGTAAGTAGAACAGTGAAGGGGGGAACAGTGGCGCCTTTTAGATTAGGAAATCCTGCTTTCTAGCGAATATAAATCGCACAGCACAGCTGATCATCTGAAATACCAGTTTGTCCAAACCAATAGCATTTTTTTTCTGCCGGTTCATCCGAACTGGTAGATTTTATTACTACCGGTTCGGGTGAACCAGTGCAAACTTGTAGCATTTCACCCTTGGGCTTAAGAAGGAGAGATGGGTAGGGAGCCCATGGCTACCAGGACTGACTCTCCCATCTGAAGGACCTTCCTGATGCTACTTTGGAGGCCCTTTGGGAGGTCTCGGAGACTCCATGGAGCACGGGGGTGCCCCCAGGGGCCTGGAGAAGGCATTTAGCCTTCAAAAGAGGAGGGGGGAAAGGGGCTGGGAAACCCCTGGACCTGGCAGGAGCCCAGAGCAGCTTCTCACACCCCTGCAAAGGAGGGGAGTGAGGAAGCGGTGGCTTGGCAGGAGCCTTTCCAGGTGTCCCCCCACATCTTCTTTTCGACAGAGTAACCAAATTGGGGTTCCAGGGGATGTGATGGGCCCTGTTTGCTCCACTTCTCATTTGGCAAATGAGCTTAAAAACAGACAAAAAGCAGGCTCCCCTTCGAGGGAGACATGGCTGTCAAAACGGCCTGGGCCATGTGCCATTGCAGCAGGCTTGGACGTGGGCCGAAGCATTTGGTGGTCTTTGCGTTGACGGAAGGCATGAAAAGCCCACAGAGGCTGGGAAGCTGCAAAAGGCATTTCAGCCAAGCCCTCCGGGGGCTAAGAACTATTAAAGCATCCAGGGAAGGGCGTTTTTGGGGGGAGAAACCAATCTGGGGAGCAGCACAACACATGAGGAGGATCAAACTGAGTAGGTGGGTGCCAGGCTGCTCAGGAGCCAACAATAGGGGCAGAGCTGCAGACCCTTTGTCTCTCTCTCCCTCTCTGGCCTCTCTCAGGGCAGCCTGAGCACAGCCCCAGTCCTTTGGGGCACCACATTAGCCAGGTGAGGAACAGGAAAAGGCCTTCCCTTTCAAACTTTTCAGGGAAATCTCCCCTCAGAAAGTGGGTCTGGAGAATAAAAATGGAATGTTTATTTCAATTGTGGGGGGCAGGGTGGTCCACCCTTTCCTTTCCTCTCCCCTCCCCTCCCCTCCACTCCTCTCCCCTCCATTCCACTCCTCTCCTCTTTCCTTTCCTTTCCTTTCCTTTCCTTCTTTCAAACCTTGCCACTTCACATTTGCTGGCACATCTCCAGGTGATTTTTCTTCTGATGTGTTGCTGAGTTGCCCAGGGTGAATTGTTCTGCACCTACCCGACGGCACCCACCTGCCACACCGACCCAGCCGTGACAAGTCATCCCTGCCAAGCCAGCTGCACCTACTCCCTCGTGCTACCTGCCCATCCATCCACGCCCACCAGGTCGCTGTGAGTCCTCCTAGACCCATCAGCAAAGGTCTCTTCTTAAGGTCCGAAAGGCTGGCAGGACAGGGAGGGGAAGGAATCCATTTCAGCTGCAAGGAAGCAGATCTGATGCTGGAAAACATCCCTGCTGGTGACTCATGAAACAGGCTTCCCTGGCAATGCTGGGTCTCCTGGAGCGGAGGTGAGCAAGAAGCTGGGTGGCCCATCACAGAGGCCAGTCAGTTCTGCAAAAAGAGCAGGGATGAAGGCAGCAGTGGCTGAAAACAGCTTCTCTGCAGTCAGCCAGGATCACAGTGAGAGGAACGGAAGCACTGAAATGGGCCTGGGGTGCAAATCTTGGGCACCACAGACACTTGTGAATCGCATCTCACACGAGGGACCCAAAAAGACCCCGAGGAGGAATTCTGGCTGTGACTGTCCTGAAATGGGAGTTGGTTGACCTCCGGATGGGATGGTTGTTGGCCCAGAGATTTCTCCTAAAGGACATCATTCTCGAATGGCAATTTTGCATTATGAGTTCTTGTTCCTACAAAAGTGTGGAATATTTACATTAATTCTAAGTAATAAATAGTTGCTATGGTTGTGTGATCTTATTCCCCAAATGCCTGCTTTCTGTGGAGGGGATTCGGATGGATGGCCTCTGTGGAGCCCCTCCCCATCTTTTCCCCCCTGTCTGGGATTGCAGAGGGTTCAGGTACCCAGCCTAGCAAGCCCAGCCTCGAGGCGTCCAGCTGCCTCCGTTCAGAGTCTCTGCTTGTCTTGGGTTGATTCCCCCCTCCCCATCAGCTCCAGGGGTTCTTTGCTGGGCTGAGTGTGGGGGTCCCCTTGCTCAGGCTCTGAGATTGCAGCAGCACCCAAGAGGCCCTCTTGTCTCTCCTCCAGGACCATCGATTCTCTTTACGAAGAACTGGTGTTCCAGGGCATTATTAAGAAGTCCTCGAAGGTGCAGCTGGCCGATTACTCAGGTCGGTGGTCATCCCCAGCCCTCTCCTGGTCAGAAGCCCCCCACCCAGTGGTTGAGAACCTTGGCAGGAAGCCGCCCATAAAGTTCTCTCGCTCGCTCTGCAGCTGAGAAAAGCAGAGACTGTGGAACATGGGTGGCATGGCCACATTCCCCTCGTTTCTCATCCTCAGTCTAGTTCAGCTGCCCCCTGGAGGCTTGGGGGTCCATGGGGGCTTCCCTGATGTCCATCCATGGTAGAAACTGGAGCGCCTCTTGGCCGGATGTTGTGCCACTGGCCGATGCCTCACTGGAGATGCCCCTCCCACTGCCCGGATGTCTGCCTGCTGGGGCTATTTGGGGGGCTTGGTTCTGATATTTGGGAGTGCTGGTTGTCTATCAAGCACACTTTCCATGGTGGTGTCCGCTTCAGGTGTCCTTGTAAACTCCCACCCTTCGTCTCACCACTCAGCAGCCAGAATACCACTGTTCACCCAAACAGGAACCGGAGCTCAGATGGTAGAGAAGCCTTCTTCCTGTTTTTTGCCCCCCCCACCCCCGTGGACCCACCTGGGCTTAGCTTCAAGTACCAGCTGCAGCCCTGGCATGTGCCCCTTAAAGTGGGCATGAGGGCTCAGGCAGCACCTTCATCCCTGTTAACAAATCGTTGCCTATGTTGAACAATCCAGGTTAAGGTTTCCGGCTGTCCCAGCTTGCCCATCACCCTAAACCGTGAGAGGCATTGAGCGGACGAACCCTGCCATCCTCAGCCAGGCCTAGCCCTCTGAAGGCGGGGGGTGGGGGTGGGGGTGGGGGAGAGGCTCTGCTGCAGAGGGTGGAGGCTCAAGGGCAGCCCAGGGCAGGGGGAGTCTGGCAGGCCCACCCCAGCGGTCTTTTGCTTCAAGGAAAGGAAGGATGGCCTCTTCCCCAGGTGCTGGGGTGGCCCCAACCAGCAGCCAAGAGGGCCGTTTTCCTGGAGGGCCCCTGCAAGGGAAGGGCAGTGAGGCAGGACCCTTTGCCTGGTACTTGGCATTGCTCCCAAATTCTTTCTGCCCTGGGTTTCAATTTCAATCCTTAGCCTGCTTAGCGCGCATGTCTGTGAAAGTCCCTCTCCTTTGTCACTCTGCGGATATCTTGCTCATTCTGTGAAGTGCCAGGAGTCTGGATCTGGTGGCAAAGAAAGTTAGTCGTACTGGTCCAGGGCAAGATTCCCCCAAACCTGAAATCCCTCCAGGCCCGTTGGAAGGCTGTCTAGTTGCCCCCGTGGAGGTGGCCCTCGATCCTGGGTCCTAGAAAGGGCCTGTGGGCTGCCCAGGATGCCCTCCCCATTGCCCCACCCGACCTCCACCCCATTAGGCTCAGTTCCTGGTGGTGACCGGCAGCTTAGCTGGCCCTCCTCAGTTGAGACCCCTGCCGGCCCTCAGTCCCCTGTATTGGAGCCCTTCAGAAGAAGCTCCTGCACTCAGCTTCGGCTTTCTCCCACAGGGGACTTCTGCTACCTGGGAACTTTCTTGCGCCAGAAGGCCATTGAGCCCATTCCCTCCATGCTGGACGTCCGGCAGAACATTGTCCTCTATGCTATCCTTCCTCTGGGTAAGCCAGCAGCCTTCCCTCCAGCCTCAGGGTCTGTCTGGGGTCAGCCTGGTGCATTTGGGCCCCTGTCCTATTCCAACCTTCCTCTCTCTCTCTCTCTCTCTCTCTCTCTCTCCTCTCCTCTCCTCTCCTCTCCTCTCTCTCCTCTCTCTCTCCATCTCTCTCTCTTCCTCTCTCCTTCTCTCCCTCCTTCTCTCTCCTCTCTCTCTTCCCCTCCCTGTCTCTCTCCCTCCTCTCTCTGCTTCTTTCTCCCTTTCTCCTCTTTCTCCTCTTCTCTCCCTCCTCTCCTTCTCTCCCTACTTCTCTCTCCTTTCCCTCCTTCTCTCTCCTCTCTCTCTCCCTCTGCTTCTTTCTCCCTTTGTCCTCTTTGTCCTTCTCTCACTCTCCCTTCACCAGGTTCCCAGACCGTGCATGAATTGGCCCCCCAGGTGAGGTCCATCCTCCTGGCCGGCCCCCCAGGCACGGGGAAGAAGATGCTGGTCCACGCCGTCTGCACTGAGACAGGGGCCAACCTTTTCGACCTTTCGCCAGACAACCTGGCCGACAAGTATCCAGGCAAGGCCGGCCTCCAGATGCTCATCCACCTGGTGTTCAAGGTACAGAAGCTGGAGCCCCTTGTGAGCAGCAGGGAAATGCCCTTCGCCAAGGGAGGAGGGGGAGGGGGGTCTCCCCTCTTTTCTCTTCTGATGCTGGAGAGGCTGGCTGGGGAAGAGCAGCCGGAGGGGCTCAGTCTGTCCTTTCACCCTCTGGCATCCCACCGCTCCAAATTCTGGGACAATCTGGAGGCAGCAATCGAGGCAGAGTCATGGTTCCAGGCCGGACAGAGCCTTCCTTCCTTCCTTCCTTCCTTCCTTCCTTCCTTCCTTCCTTCCTTCCTTCCTTCCTTCCTTCCTTCCTTCCTTCCACCTTTCCCCACCCTGCAGCCTCCTCCAGAGATAGGAAAGAGAGGGAGGGTCTTCTTTCCAACTGTCCCCCCTGAAACCCTCCCAACCTTGGCTGTGGCCCCAGACTCCTGCTTTCTGACTTCCTCCCCCCCCCTCCCGGAACGCAGGTGGCCCGTGTTTTGCAGCCCTCCGTGATCTGGGTCGGGGGTGCGGAGAAGATGTTTTACAAGAAGATCCCCAAAGAGGAGAAGGAGGTAAGTGGGGCTGGGGGAGGGCTTGCCTCTTCCACTGACGTCTGAAGTGGTCTGAGGTCTCCAGCTCAAGCAGGTGCCCGGACGTGATGACCTCCAAGGTTCCTTCCAACTCTGTCATTCTGTAATTCTGTAAGGGTCTCCTGCTTGAGGAGGGGATTGGACTAGATGACCTCTGAGGTCCTTTCCACATCTATTCTGATTGATTTTCCTCTGGCTGCCCAAGAGGGCCTTGGCTGGCAGCTGGCAGAGGGCCCGGCTCAGAAATGCCAGTTCCCAGCTCCCTTCTGGCCGAATCTGGTCCTGGTACTGACCAATTCTGGGAGCTCCTGGCTGGATCCTGATCCAGGGGGGTGGGGGGGCTGTCTCCTGCCCACAGCTGGATCCCAAACGGCTGAAGAGGGACCTGCCCAGAGCCCTGAAGCTGCTGAAGGCCGAGGACCGTGTGCTGCTCATGGGCACCACCAGCAGGCCGTACCTGGCCGACCCCAAGGCCCTCGGCAAGGCCTACGAGAGGCTCCTGCTCGTCCCCCAGCCGGACTATGCCGCTCGCTATGGTGAGGGAGGGAGAAGGGGCCACCCCTCTGCTGGGGTGTGTGTGGCCCGAGAGAGCCCTTCGGAAAGGGGCAAGAGAGGGGCTGCACTGCAGGGTGCATGGGGGAGGCCTTCTGGCTGCCGCCTCCTCCTCCCCTCCTCCTCCCCCTCCTCCCTTCTAGCACTGATGAAATTCAGGGTTGCCAAGTGTCCACTATTTGAGTGGACAGTCCACTTTTTTCACATTATGTTCACTATTTTTTTTCACAAAATAGTGGACATTTTTTTATTCAAAAGCTTTATGATGAAATGGTATGTAATCTAAAGCTGTACAGTCTACAGCATTTTGTCTTTTTTTTCATAAGTTAGAATGAGACAAAGATCGAACATCCATTGAACTCGATTCTCCGAAAAAATTAATGAGATTAAAATAAAAATATATTATAAAATTATGTACAGTTCACATTTTTAAAATGTATTGTAGCTTGTGTCGACTGACCTAAAATGGCGTCGAATGATGAGAGTGACAGTGGCGAGATTTCGAATTCTTTAAAACGAAAGAGAGGAGTGTGCAAATACACCAAAGACTGGGAAGCTACTTTTGCATGGATTACCAACAATGAAACCGACAGAACAAATACGACGGCCTACTGTAAATTGTGTCAGAAATCGTTCACAATTGAATATAATGGTATAAAAGCTGTCACACAGAATGCAAGCACAGAAAATCATTTAGATAAGGAGAAAATAGCTTCCAGCAACAAGCGAATCAATTCGTTTTTCATTGTTAAAGACTCCTCTTTCAGTGAGAAAGCGACTGTAGCTGAAATGGCTGAAACTTACCGTGGGATCAAACACCATATTTCTTTCCTGGCTCAAGATTGCGGTATTAAGTTAATGAAGCAAATTTTTGATGATTCAGAAATTGTAAAAAAGATGTCTTGTGGAAGAACCAAATCATCAGCTATTGTCAATGAGGTTTTGTATCCTTTTTCTATTGAGTTGGTTTTCAATGATCTTAAAACTGGAATTCCATTTTCTCTCTCCACTGACGCATCAAACAAGGGAAATCGCAAAATGTATCCCGTTGTTGCACAATATTTTACTTGTGAAGGACTGTGTGTGAAAATTTTAGACTTTTATGAGGATTCTTTCGAAGATTCTACATCAATAAAAAATCAGCTGTGTCGAGTTCTTAGTGATAACGAATTGGAAATAAATAATGTTTCAGCTTACTCAGCAGATAATGCATCGGTCAATTATGGAATGAACAAATCTGTTTACCAAAAATTATTGCTGGAAAATGACAATATTGTAGCTGCTCATTGCAATAATCACATTTTACACAACAGCGCAAAAAAATGCATTAAAGCAGTTATCTTTTGATATCAAAAATGTAGTGCTGAAGGTTTTTGCCAAATTTTCTAATTCTGCGAAGAAACGAGAAGAGTTGAAATCATTTTTTGAGTTTTGCGAGTCAGAATTCCATGAAGTTTTGCGCCATGTTCCAACACGTTGGTTAAGTTTGTTTAAAGCAGTCGAAAGACTTCTTTTAAACTGGATACCTCTAAAATCGTATTTTATTTCTCTTGGATCTGATGAGTGCCATAGGTTATCTGGAACCTTATTTTGGATCAGGAAAATGAACTCGCAAAGGACGATGAATCAACAATTTCAGAATTGTATTTATATTTCACGCACTTCTTCATGTCAATAATGCAAGACACCCTACTGAAGCTGGAAAGCAAGAAAATTCTTGCATGTGATCTTCACATTATCATGTGTAAGCTGCGTGATCCTTTGCAAAAAAATACGATGAGCAGTTTTTTGGAATGAAAGTTTTATTTGCCTTACGTAAAAAACATTTGCCTGAGAATGCTGTGCAAAAGTTCAAGAAAAAAGCCATCAACATGTATCAAAGAGCCATTGCGTACCTAGAAAAGTGGTATAATTTCACCAATTCAGTACATGAGATGCTAAGTTGTTTCAATCTAATTGATCGCAATAATCCTCCAACTTTAGAAGAAATGACGAACATCTGGTTATTATCACCATGGCGAGAAGAACTTCCACCCAACACTCTCTTCGATGAAATTTCTGCCTTAGAAGAAGTTTATGTTCATCTGCAGGGCGATTCATCCCTTGATAAGTGGACGTACTTTTTCAAGAAAGAGCCAGCTCCAAGTTTACTGAAACTGTTCCAGTATTGTGCATCAATTCCGGTATCAAATGCAAACGTTGAACGAATTTTCAGCGTCATGGGAAATTTGTGGACTGACGAATGTAACCGACTGCTTGTACCATCAGTTCGAAGTGAACTTTGTATATTTTTTAATATTTCTCAACGTTGTACTGAAATTAAAGAATTATTCCTTAAACACAAAGAATTGATCAAAGCTGCGCAGTCAAATAAAAAATACACACGACAGCAAAGTAAAATGTAATTTAATATTTTACATATTATTATAATATATTTGATGTTTAGAATTTTAAGTAAAGTTTTGAAGTGATTATTTTAATACGTGTTAAAATGTTTGTAAGAAAATATATAATTTAATTGTAAAATTTTTTTTTATTTTTTTACTACTTAACCCTCCCCCTCCACCCTGCTTGTCTGCTATTTTTTGGAAGCAGACCTGGCAACCCTAGAGGTTACTTAGATGGGTCATGAAATGTCTGCAAGAAAACCACTTGGCTCAGAGAGCACCCAGGACCCCCACACTCCTCCTCATCCTCCTACAGAAGCCGGGTGCTTGGGAGACCGCAGCATCACCCCCCGCCCTTCACCCCTGCCTCCCCTCTCCCTCCGCAGTGACGTGGCAGTGGCTGATCCAGAGGAATGGTGGGGAGGTCTCCAGCAGCCTGGACCTGAGCGCCCTGGCGAAGGTGTCAGATGGCTACAGCCAAAGCAGCCTGGAGCAGGCCGTGAAGCTGGTGCTGACCGAGCGGCGCCTCATGCAGCTGCCCAAGAAGCCCCTCTTGGCCGCAGAGCTCCTGCAGATGCTGGGCAGGATGGACCCCATCTACCCCGAGGAGCTGGAGCTGCTGCAGGTACCCCCTCCCCTCCCCCTCTGTGGGCCTTTCCTAAAGGGAAGCATTATTGGGGGGGGGCTGTTAGAGCACAGCATGGCAAGCTGACTCTGCCGATGGCTGGCAGTTCGATCCCGGCCGGCTCAAGGTCGACTCAGCCTTCTTATTTATTTTTATTTATTTGTTTAAATTTCTATACCGCCCTTCTCCAATGTAGGACTCAGGGCGGTGAACAGCCAAAGTAAAAACAAGACATACATACAAAACATACAAAATCTAAAAACTGTTTAAAATAATTAAATAATTTTGGCCGTAATTAAAACATTCCAATTTAAAATCCATTTAAAATTTGACTCAAGCCAGCCCAGCTAGTTGAAATAAATGGGTTTTCAGGGCCCGACGAAAAATCCGGAGGTCTGTTATTGTACGTAGCTCTGGGGGGAGGTTGTTCCAGAGGGCGGGTGCCGCCACAGAGAAGGCTCTCCCCCTGGGGGTCGCCAGCCGACCTTGTCTGGCGGACGGCACCCTGAGGAGGCCCACTCTGTGGGAGCGTACTGGCCGGTGGGAGGCTATTGGTGGCAGAAGGCGGTCTCGTAAGTACCCCGGCCCTAAGCCATGGAGTGCTTTAAAGGTGGTCACCAACACCTTGAAGCGCACCCGGAAGACCACCGGGAGCCAGTGCAGCTCGCGCAGGAGAGGTGTCACGTGGGAGCGTCTCGTCGCCCCCAAAATCCCCCGCGCGGCCGCATTCTGGACCAGCTGGAGCCTCCGGGTGCACCCCAGGGGGAGCCCCATGTAGAGAGCGTTGCAGTAGTCCAGGCGGGAAGTGACGAGTGCCTGAGTGACTGTGCGTAGGGAGTCCCGATCTAGAAAGGGGCGCAACTGGCGTATCAGGCGGACCTGATAAAAAGCCCCCCTGGCCACGGCCGCCAAATGATCTTCTAACGACAGCCGTGCGTCCAGGAGGACGCCCAAGTTACGAGCCCTCTCCGTGGGGGCGAGTGATTCGCCCCCAATAGCCAGCGATGGCGTCAGCTGGCTATATCGGGACGCCGGAAGCCACAGCCACTCGGTCTTGGAGGGGTTGAGTTGGAGCCTGTTTCTCCCCATCCAGGCCCGCACGGCCTCCAGGCACTGGGACATCACTTTAAGGGCATCATTGGGGTGGCCTGGGGTGGAGATGTACAGCTGGGTGTCATCAGCGTACTGATGGAACTCCACCCCGAAGCCACGGATGATCTCACCCAGCGGCTTTACATAAATGTTGAACAGAAGGGGCGAGAGGACCGACCCTTGTGGCACCCCACAAGCAAGGTGCCTCGGGGTCGACCGCTGCCCCCCTGTCAACACAGATTGCGACCGGTCAGAGAGGTAGGAGGAGAACCACCGCAAAACGGTGCCTCCCACCCCCAACCCCGCCAACCGGTGCAACATGATACCATGGTCGATGGTATCAAAAGCCGCTGAGAGGTCTAACAGCACCAGGATAGAGGAGCAACCCCTATCCCGGGCCCTCCAGAGATCATCCACCAATGCGACCAATGCCGTTTCCGTGCTGTGCCCAGGCCGGAAGCCGGACTGGAGCGGGTCTAGATAGACAGCTTCATCCAGGTACCGGGGAAGCTGTTGCGCCACCACACTCTCAACAACCTTCGCAATGAAGCGAAGGTTGGAGACTGGACGATAGTTAGCCAAAACAGCCGGATCCAGAGAAGGCTTCTTGAGGAGGGGCCTCACCACCGCTTCTTTCAAAGCGGCCGGCAGGACCCCCTCACTCAAAGAAGCATTAACAATCTTCTGGAGCCAGCCTCGTGTCACCTCCCGGGAAGCCAGTACCAACCAGGAGGGACACGGGTCCAATAAACATGTGGTCGCGTTCAGCCGTCCCAGGACCCTGTCCATGTCCTCGGGAGCCACAGGATCGAACTCCCCCCAGATAACACTCTCAAGACCTGCCTCAGTCATCCCGTCTGGACATACCCAGTCAGAGGCCAGCCCTTCCCGAATCTGAGCGATTTTGTCATACAGATACTGCACAAAATCCTCAGCTCGACCCTGCAAGGGGTCATCCCGCACTTCCAGATGGAGGAGGGAGCGGGTCACCCTAAACAGGGCGGCCGGGCGATTATCTGATGACGCGATAAGAGCGGCAAAATAGCTAGTTTTCGCCGCTTTTATCGCCACTAGGTAGGTCTTAATATGAGACCTCACCAGTGTTCGGTCAGGTTCGGAGCGGCTGGTCCTCCAACTACTCTCCAGGCGTCTTTTCCGGCGCTTCATCTCCCTAAGCTCCTCGGAGAACCAAGGAGCTAGGTGAGTTCGGTGCCGGGTCAGAGGCCGCAAAGGCACGACTCGGTCCAAGGCCCCGGCAGCCGCACTATCCCAGGCGGCCACCAGGTCCTCAGCCGAGTCGTGAGTCATAGTCTCAGGAAATGGCCCAAGCTCCATCTGGAACCTATCAGGGTCCATCAGGCGCCTGGGGCGGAACCACCTGGTCGGTCCCGCCTCCCTGCGGCAGGGTGCAGCGGTTAGAAAGTCCAGTCGAAGGAGCGAGTGGTCAGACCATGACAAGGGTTCGATGGCTATATCCCCTATATCAAGGCCACTCAACCACTGACCAGAGACAAAAACTAAGTCCAGAGTGTGTCCTCCTGTGTGAGTGGGGTCATGAATTAACTGAGTAAGGTCCATGGCCGTCATGGAAGCCATGAACTCTCGAGCCACCTCAGACGTTTCACCGATAGATGGCAGGTTGAAATCCCCCATGATGGCAAGTCTGGGGGTGCCCACTGCCACCTCGGCTATAACGTTAAGGAGCTCGGGCAGGGCCGTTGCCACGTGGCAGGGAGCCAGGTACGTGACCAACAGGCCCATCTGTACTCCATGACCCCACTTCACAAAGAGGGACTCACATCCGGCTATCTGTGGAACAGTGGTCTCCCTTGGATCCAGACCTTCCTTTATAATAACCGCCACCCCCCCGCCCCTGCCCTGAGCCCTCGGCTGATGAAATGTCTGTCCCAATGGGGGACAGACATTCTTTCTGTCCTTCTGAGGTCGGTAAAATGAGGACCCAGATGAAAGAGCTCCTTAGAACTTTTTCTGCCTGGTCCTCTTTGTTTCCCCTGCTTCACCCCACTTTTGGTGGGGGTCACTGTTGCCTTCCTTCTTTCTCCGCCAGCGTCTCCTCCTCTCAAAGCAGAAGTCAGGGTACAGGGGGAAGGCCGGGGGCACCTCACCCTGTTCGCCTGTATAAAGCCAGCAGCAGCAGCAGCCTTTCCCTGCCCACCTCCAGAGGGTAGAGACAGCAGCGGGGAAGGCCAAGAGGGGCCCATCCAGCCACCCGGTGGGTGAAGGTGCCCTTTGGTGTCTTCCTACAGGACTGGTTCGACAAAACTCCTCTGGGCAGAAGGAAGCTGGAGGAGGCAGAGAATGTCCCGGCGGCTGCGGACCAGGAGAAGCCAGGGCAGAAGAAGTGAAGCTCCCCTGTGGCGGCCATGCATGCACAATTCTGAGGAGGGCAAAGGGGTCTCTGTGGGCATGTTACATTAAGAATGACCCTGGCACGGTGCCCAGGACGAGGAATCCAGCCCTGCCTTTGTCCCTACTGCTGTGGAGGCTTTGTGGGGAAAGGGGGCTCTTGGGGGAGTCCAAAATGCCAAGGGCCTCATGGCCACCTTGAGCAGAGGGGGCATGGAAGGTAGGGGGAGGGGAAGAAAGGAATTGCTCTCCACAAGTGATTCCCCACCCCCACCCAAAATCTGGCGCTTCCCCCTTGTGGCTCAACCGCAAAGCCATCAAATCTCTTGGCCCCGCCTGGATTTGGGTGAAAGTGGGGGAGGGTAGTTCGTTCAGAAATGGAGAGTGGGAGGCAGCCTGCTAATTAAGGACCCTGCTTGTTGTGACCCATAGCCCTTAATGGGGGTCACCTTTCTCCCAAGATCCAGGCAGACGCAATGGAGCAGATCCTGTTCTGGTGGGGAGGGGGCCCTAAGGGAAGCAGGGCGGCTGAGCAGGCAAGGGCAGAGGGAGCCCATAGACTCGATCTGGCCTCCCCTCTTCCCACCAGACCCCTCATGGCTACTGGACAGGAGGCCTGGCTGGTGGGGGGGGGGGTTCGCAGGACCCACTAACCCCTGCCAGGCTGTGCATGGGCAGGACCAGGGCCTGGCTGCAGGGAACATCCAGGATGGCTGGCGGGGGGGTGGGGGCATCCAACCCTGAATCCGAGCCCATTGGGACATCAGAAGCCTTTCTCCCCCTTGCCCGTCAGACCCCCAAGGGTGGAGGCCTTGGAAACCTGCCTAGCTCATAACCAAGCAGTGCCCTCCACAGCTGCCCAGCCCATGGGAAGGGGGTCCCGGGCAACAGTTTCCCCCTGGCACATGGCCCCATCGGCAACCCAAAAGGACTGGCTGGGAAAAGTATGTCTGGCGCTGCCAGTTCTTGGCCAGGAAATTCAGGATTCTGCCCCTTGTGCCAATGAAGGATCAATTAGTCCAAGGACTCTGGCCAGCTCCTCCTGGCTGGGCCCCCTCCCCCCTCCTCAGAAATGGGGGCCCTGCGTTGGAAGAGGTGCCACCTCAGGGACCCGGAGTTCTGCCTACCCGGTGGCCATGCCCCTTTCTAGAGAATGTGAGGGAAGGGCTGCAGCCAGTGCTCTCCCCCCACCCAAGGTCATCGTAATGCCTGGCACGACCTCCCAGACAGCAAGGGGTGTTTCTGCCCTGCCACAAGAGGCCCTCCTTGCCCTTAAAGTGAGCTAGGGGGAGCCTGCTTGGGCAGCTTTGGAGCCCATCTTTTGCCCTGGCGCATGGACAAGACCTCCGCCATCTGCTCCCACGGGACTAGACATCATCCCAGGATGGCTGCAATGGGGGCGCATCGCTGGGCCTGGAGGAGACCATGGAAATATCAGAAGAAGGGAGAAGGGCCAGCTGGTCAATTTCCATGCTGAAAAAGTCTAGGACAGGGGGGGGAAGGGTGACATGACCGAGCCCCCCTGACGGGCACTGGACTCGTCTGCATGGAATTTCCCTTAGCTTGTTTCCTTCTCTTTAAACCAGGGAGTTTTGAGGGAGGGGGACAATTTTCCAATGGTTTTAGTTGGGGAGGAGGAGAAGTTTAGAGACTTCTCAAACTGAACTGACTTAATTGGATTTAGAGACTGCCGGGTCCTGAGTGGTGTAACACAAACGACAATTGAACAACGTAAGTGATGGGGGAAACATGATTAGCCTCCCCCTCCCTTCCCTCACAGGACGGCTCTTGTCAGTTGCTCCGCTGCATAAAAGAGAGAGAGAGAGAGAGATGAGCTTCTAGTCCAGTCCCCACCCCACCCCCGCTCAGCCAGAAGCAGCTATTCCATCTCAGACAAGCGACTGTTGGGGGCAATGATGCTGACTCTGTAAACCGCTCAGAGAGGGCTGGGAAGCACTGTGAAGCGGTGTATAAGTCTAAGTTTAACGGTAACAGAGTTGGAAGGGACCTCATCTAGTCCAACCCCCACTGCTCACGCAGGAGACCTGGACTAGGAATTGGAACCGCTGAACTGCTGACCTTTCTGATCGGCGAGCTCAGCGTCTTAGCCACTGAGCCACCTAGTCAGGCATGCTATGGCTATTGTCATATTCTATGATTGTGTAATTCCACAAGATCGAATGAGGCCTCTGCTTTCAAGGTGCTTAGAATCTTCCCAGGTGTTGATAACAGGCCCTCAGGGACAGTGGCTTGTGGGGGCCCCTCTGCACATGCCTGGAAGCGCTTGTGATTTCCCATGCTCTCCACTTGTCGGTTGGGCTCCACAGAGTAACAGATCAACAGAGGTGGAAGGGATCTTGTAGGTCATCTGGTCCAGGGGTGTCAAACTCGATTTCATTGAGGGCCTCAACAGGGTTGTGTTTGACCTCGGGGGCGGTAGGCAGGGGGCAGCGGGCATGGCCAGCTCGACGACACTCTTGTCGGGGACACTTGTGGCCAAGTGCTAAGGCAGGACTTCCCTCAGACCCTCCCTCCCTCTCATTATTATCTCCTTCCTTCCTTCCTTCCTTCCTTCCTTCCTTCCTTCCTTCCTTCCTTCCTTCCTTCCTTCCTTCCCTCCCTCCCTCCTCCTCCTTTCTTCTTCTCCTTTCTTCTTCCTTTGTCTCTCTCCTTATTTTTCCTTCCTTGCTCTCTTCCCATCTTCCATTCTTCTTTTTCTTTGTCTTCCCTCTTTCCCTCTTTCCCCCTCCTTCCATGCTCAAATGCAACAGGGGAAACGTTTATCCTTTTGTTTTTCGTTTGTTTTGCTCACCTTCGGCCAGCAAAAGCGAAGCCCGGAGGGGTGGGGGGGTGTGCAAACCCACCAAGCTCTGTTTTGGCAAGCAGAGGCACCGTGGGCCATTCCTTTGCTGTTTCCAGGGCGACCACTGCAGGCCAGATCTAAGCACGCTGTGGCCTGGATGCGGCCCGCGGGCCCTGAGTTTGACACCCCTGATCTAGTCCAACCCCGCCTGCCCAAGCAGGAGACCCTCCACCAGTGATGGCTAACCTTTTTGCCATTGCGTGCCAAAAGTGGGGGTCGCATGAGGAGGTCGCACGTGCCCACACCCATAATTCTATTATGTCACCCCCCGCGTTCCCCCCGCTTTTAGCATGTGATGGCATGGTAGGCCCAGTAGGCCTGTTTTTTGCTCTCCCCAGGCTCCAGAGCCTCTCTAGGAGCCTGGGGAGGGCAAATACAGCCTTCCCACCCCCTGGAGGCCCTACAGAGGCCAGAAACGGCCCGTTTGCTGACTTCCAATGGGACCAGAAGGCCCAAAAATCAGTTGGCCAGCACACGCATGATGAGCTTGCATGCCCACCGATATGGCTCTGCATGCTACTTGTGGCACGCATGCCATAGGTTTGCCATCACGGCCCTACACCATTTCTGACAGATGGCAGTCCAGTCTCTTCTTGAAAGCCTCCAGTGACGAAGCTCCGACAACTTCTGAAGGGCAACTTCTGTTCCACGGCTGGGTTGCTCTCACTGTCAGACGTCCAGAGGGCCAGGCTTGGCATGGAACCCAGGCTGCCTTGGCACACAAATGGAATATATTTTGGGAAGCCTTAACACACCGGCAGATGATCTAATTGTGGCTGCCAAAAAAAAAAAAGCTATTTATAGGGGTTGTGTCAGGGGCAAAGAGAGGCTTCACTCGGCCACTGCTTGCCGGAGGCGGCCGTTCCTCCAGGAGGGTCATGGCACGCTGCCCCTCCTTCTCCGGCCCTTCCAGGAAGGTCTTCCAGGAGCTGCGGGAGGAGCCAAGGCCTGGCAGGAGGGAGGGCTCTGAGATGGCCAGGACCCTGCAGAACAGGAGGGTGCATGAGGATCCCCTGGAGTGCCGGGATCCTGTGGTGCAGAATGCCCTCTACACGGGGGACCTGGCTGAGGTGCAGCGGCACTTCACCAAATGGTCCACGGTCAACCTGCTCATCCATGCCGAGGGTCAGGATCTGCGCTGGACCAGTCAGAAATGGGGTAAGAGCAGAAGGGAAGATAGGAGACCGCGCAGGTGCTGCTGCTACCCCCCCCCCCCCCGTGGTGGGACACTGAACTAGCTACAAACTGGAGTATCCAGGGGTCCCAGCTGAAATCTGCCTGCCGTCTATCAAAAATGGTGTTGGGCAGGGGTGGGTTCTACTTACCTTTACTACCGGTTTGCAACAGGGCCGTACGCGCATGCGTAGAAGCTTCTGCACATGCGCAGAAGCGTTCTGATGACGTCGGGGTCAGTGGGCGGAGCCTCCCACCAGTTTTACTACTGGTTCTATAGAACTGGCCGAACTGGGGGCAATACACCATTGGTGTCAGGTCTTCTGCTTGGGCGGGGGCTTGGACTAGATGACCTACAAGGTCCCTTCCAACTCTGTTAATTTGTAATCTGTAAATCCTCCCCCCCCCCACCCCCAAGGCCAACTCTTTGTGGCCAAGTCGCCGTGGGACAGTTTGAACGATTTGATTGAATCATTCAAAATAAAATTTAAATAATAATAATTGGATTGTTGCCGTTCACATTTCATTCTCTTCCCTCCTTTGGCGTCCTTTCTTGAATGATTCTGTTCCACCATTTCTTGGATATTAACCCAAAGACGCTTTTTCCAGGAGGCCACTGGACTTTTTGGGGTTTTTTTCTTTTTGAAGATGTTTTGCTTCTTGTTCAAGAAGCTTCCTCAGCTCTGACAGGATGATAGGGAATGGAAGGATTTATATTCCTTGCAGACAGCTATCCTGTCAAGAGTTGAAGAAGCTTCTGGGATGAGAAGTGAAACATCTGGAAAAAGAAAAACCAGAAAGTCCAGCGGCCTCCTGAAAAAAACACCTTTGGGACAACCATGACCTGGAAGTCTCAGAATCTCTACAGACCTTGGATATTAATATAACTCTTGTCCTCTTGTCCCGTTGGCTGTGGCGAATTATCACAGACTGCCACAGACATACCAACCTGCTTGTCCCTTCCACCCGGAGGAGGGGCTTGCTAGGATGCCTGGCTGGAGGGGCTGGAAGTGAGCTGCCTCACTGCAGGGGTTGTCCAGGAAGAGGAGGGTCCAATGGGAGTGGGCCCGTTCCTGTCCATCTCAGCCAACAGTTGCCAGGGCTCTGTTGTCCTCCCCAGCCTCTCCACTGGGGGCAAAATCTGCTCCATCTCAAGATGTGGGGGGGACACTCCTTGAGGCAAACTGTCAACAAATCTTTAAACTAAATTTATTGTTTAAAAGCAGCTCAACGCTAAGCTTCTTAGGCGAAGGGAGGCCAAATTCTGTTGTAGAATCCGAGTGAGAATAGAGCTGGAAGGGACTTTGGAGGTCTTCTAGTCCAGCCCCCTGCTCAAGCAGGAGATCCTAGCCTGGACTATTTCA
The DNA here is from genome assembly GCF_059756535.1 of Pantherophis guttatus. Taxonomy (NCBI): domain Eukaryota; kingdom Metazoa; phylum Chordata; class Lepidosauria; order Squamata; family Colubridae; genus Pantherophis; species Pantherophis guttatus. Next base: position 160,263,447 of record NC_142066.1, on the reverse strand, counting down.
GACAAGTAGTTGTCCATTCTCTTCTTAAAAGGGCAAGCAATTCCACTGGTTAATTGTCCTCACTGTTAGGAAGTTTCTCCTTAATTCCAGGCTGCTTGATGAGTTTCCATCCATTGTTTCTTGTCCTGCCATCTGTTGCTTTCCAAAATTGACCCCCTCCTCTTTGTAGCAGCCCCTCAAATATTGGAATACTGTATTCCAATAATATAATAATTTATAATAATATAATAATTTCTATTAAGTTATAATAATATATTTTCTACTAATTTATACTACAACTACTAATAATAATAAGCCAGATATCATGGTTGTCGAGGGCCAAAGCGTACAGTTTATTGATATCGCTGTACCAGGAGACGGCAGAGTTGAAGAAAAAGAACTGGAAAAAATCACCAAATAGCATGTCCTGGTTATCAAAACTACACAGCTATGGATGAAACATGTAACAGTGATACCCACTGTCATCGGGGCACTTGATACCATGTCCAAGAATTTTATAAGATACATCAACAAAGTGCAGCTTCCTGCAATAACACCAGCAGAACTGCAAAAAATTGCACTTCTTGGAACATCCTACATCTTAAGAAAGTATTTGGTTGATACCTAGGATGCTGGCAGCAACCCGTTTCAACCATTAGGACCAGTCAATGGTATTTGTGACACATTTTTAAATGTTCAGTTGAATGAGTTTCATGTTTGATTATGATGATGATGATGATGACGACGACGACAACAACAATGGTATGTATTCCAGAACCAACCTTCCTATTCAACTTCATTAATCACTTAACCCATTTTCTTGGTTGACACATAAAGGAAACAAACAGACAAAGGGCAGCCCATAAAATGCTTGGGGTCTCCCGTCTTCCCCTCCCCCCCAAAAAACTCACCAAGTCACACTACCTGATCTTTCCCGGGTTGTGTGAACACAGCTGCTGTTTCTCACTCACCTGGTGACTAAGCTCTAGGGGCTGGTAAACAATAGAAATTGAAGTGCTTATTGCTATGGGACCTTCCAGACGGGGCCAGAGGAGAGATTACGGCCTCCCCGCGCAGGCTCCCCTTGCCTCACTTGGACGCCGCTTCCTGCCGGCCCAAGTGTTGCCCTTTCCCATGCGCCAGGCCAGGTGTCCCAAGAAAGAAAGTGCCCGCCCCCCCGGAGAGACCGTCCGCCTCCCTCCGGAGAAGAGGCGCAGCCATGGAGCCCATCTCGACGCGCAGGGCTCGGGGAGGGGCGCAGACCTTCTGGCAGGCCCTGCTGGCGGGCGACGGCTGCACTCTTCTCTGCTGCCTGAGCGACCCCGAGAGCGGCGTGGGCCCCAACTCCGTCTTCGACACCAGCGACGGCCACGAGTGGGAGCAGTACCGCTCCAGTGCCCGCCAGCTGAGTGCGCGGGGCGAGACCGCTTAACGGAGGAAGGGAGGCCGGCAGCTGTGGACGCGGAGAGTCCCACTCCCGGCCCCGGCCCTTCTCCCTCTGCGGGGGTTGGGAACTGGGGCTGGGAAGCCCGTCCCCCCTCCCCCAGAGGTTGCCCCATGGCTCAGCCGGTTGACCCTCCGCCTTCTCTCTGTCCCCAGGGCTGTGGTCTCTGACCTACGAGCAGGAGCTCACCACGCCGTTGCATATCACGGCCAGCCGCGGCTACCTGGACTGCTTGCGCCACCTGCTGCTGCGCGGAGCCGAGGTGGATCTGGCGCCCGGTGGACAGACCGCCCTGCACGCGGCTTGCGCGGCGGCTACCGCCGACTGCGTCCGGCTCCTGCTCTCTTTCGGCGCTGACCCCCGGGCTATCTCTGAAAGCGGATTTCAGCCGCTCCACCTCTGCCGGAACCCCGGCTCGAGCGAGTGAGTAGCTCCGCCTGGCGACGCCCCGCAGAGTAACAGCCGAGGACTCGCCCTGAGCAGCTAGCTGCGGCAGAGGAGGGGAGGAGGCTTCGGGAAGCTTTGGGGCGTTTGAAAGTACCCGGCCGTTAGATCCCCAGAACCCGGTTTCCCTGCCGCATTTTCCCCCACCCCCCTTTTGGCTTATTGAATTGTTGAAAAACGGGGCAGCCGGAAGGCTGTGGAAGCAAGAGTCGGATCCACTGGCTCGTGCCAAATCCCGCAGCATTCTTTTGGATCCGGCTTCTTTCCGGTGTCGGGCAGGGGAGCCCTAGACGGGCAAGGGCGGCCAACGGGAAGAAGACCGCTAGCCCGGGTCTCCGAACCAGCCGCGAGGCTCGCGAGCTCTGTGCGCGCGGGGGGGGGGTGATTTCCACAAGGGGGGGCAATGTTTCTCCACCACCTCCTCACCCCTCAGGTAGTCCGCTCGGTCTGCGTGTGGCTGAGGCGGGTGGGACTCTTTGACTTTCCCTTTCCCGAGTAGAGGAACGGCCACATCCGAAGGGAAAGGCAGGCGCATCCGCTCGGGACGTCGCCCAGCCTCCCGCGAAGCGGTGCAACGCATTCTGCGTTCGCTGAAAGTGTTTTGGCCCAAGCATCGCTGGAGGCCGCGAGTGGGAGCTGTCCAGGGCGTCTTCTGAGCCCCCCAAATCATCCAGCCATCCTGAATGGGACAACTCGCCACGGCCAACCATCATGGGACAATTCGCTGCAGGACAAGTGAACAATTCAATTTAATTATTTAAAATAAGTAAAAAATAATAATTTAATTTGTGTCCTTCGCATTTCATTCGGTCTCTCCTTTGGCATCCTGTCTTTAAGCTTTTATGCCACCATTTCTTGGATATCGGTGTAACTCTTGTCGAGCAGGGAGTTGTTCCGTGGCGTGGCCGCGGCGAGTTGGCCGGCCTTTCCTTGCTACCGGTGGGCAGGGACGGGGAGTAAAAGCGGGTAGGAATTGAGAAAGGCTTCGCTCCGACCTTTCCCCTCGGTTGAGAGTGGCGGGCAGCCCTAGGGCACGCGCCACACTGACTCCTGCAGCCTCTGCTCCGAGGCAGCGCTCGGCCTTGGACGTAGTTTCATAGGAAAAGAAGACTTTGGGCGCGCGAGGGGGTGGGAGGGAACGAACTGAGCCCGCTGCATAAAAGGCAGGCGTGGGGAGCGGCCCTTTAGGAGACGGTAGGGCCGAAAGGGGGTGTCATCTGCTTCCCCTTTGGAAGAGCACCCGCACCCCTCTCTAGGGGAGGGCTTATTCTTCCAGCTGCTCCGAAGAGCCCCGCGCAAGAGGCTTCGAGCAGAGGTGGGTTTCAGCAGGTTCTGACCAGTTCTGGAGAACCGGTAGCAGAAATTTTGAGTAGTTCAGAGAATCGGTAGTAAAAATTCTGACTGGCCCCGCCCCCATATATTCTCTGCCTCCCAAGTCCCAGCTGATCGGGAGGAAATGGGGATTTTGCAATAACCTTCCCCTGCCAGCCCATCAAGCCATGCCCACCAAGCCACACCCACAGAACCAGTAGTAAAAAAATTGAAACCCACCACTGGCTTCACCAACCCTCGAGTCCGCCTTCCCTCCTGAGATGCCGGCTCAAAGAGGACTCCTTGGGCCGGGCCCTTCCTTGCGGGGGAGGGGCTGGCAAGAAGGAAAGGCGGACCCAACGACCCACCCCAGAGCAAGAGCCTGCGCTCGGGGAAGGGGTCGGACCGTGGTTCCCGCCAGTTTTGGGGTCGCAATAAAGCCCCGCCGTTGTCAGTCCCTTTCCCGCTGTTTCCCCCTTTCCAGGTGCGCCCGCCTTCTGCTGAGCCACGGGGCGGTGGTGAATTGCGCGTCCGAGGAGGAAGAGGACACCCCGCTGCACGTGGCGGCTCGGCTGGGCTTGGTGGAGCACGTGCACCTTTTCCTGAGCCACGGGGCCGCCCTGGAGGCCAAGAACGCCGAGGGGGAAACCCCGCTGATCGCCGCCTGCGGCCTGGCGCACTCCGCCCAGGCGGCGGACGCTTACTACGAGGTGTGCCGGCTGCTAGTGGAGGCCGGCGCCCGGGTAAACGCCGCTGACCGCGACCGCCAGCGTCCGCTGCACCAGGCCTGCAAGAACGCCAACCCACGCGTGGTGGCGCTGCTCCTGGCCCACGGCGCCAACGTCAACATCATGAGCTACAGCGGCAACACGGCGCTCCACAACGCCCTGCAGGTGGCGGCCTACCGCCTGGAGCACCGGCCGGAGTTGGTGGTGCGCCACCTGCTCAACCACGGCGCCGTCCGCGTCTGGCCGGGGGCGCTGCTCAAGGTATGCACCCGGTCGCCACGCGGGACGAGGAAGCGACGACCTAGCAGGAGCCGCGGCTTGCTCGCTCCCTCCAAAGCGTCCCGGGGGACGAGGGCGCGCGGGCTCCAACTCCCCTCTCCCACTACGCAGTGGGTCTGGGACCGGTCTGCCTGCAAGGGGCGTGGGAAGTCCACGCTGGTGGTTGCCTGCTCCCGGGGAGACCGAGCTAAAGCAAACACGGCTTCCCCGGGATCAACGAGGCAGCCGCGCTTAAGGCCGCGGCGGGCTCCGTTTGGCGCAGAGGCGACCAGGCCCGTGAACAGAACAGATGAACAGAGTTGGAAGGGACCTTGTAGGTCATCTAGCCCAACCCTCCCCGTCTCCTCCCCCTTCCCCCCCATTTCTGACAGATGGCAGTCCCGGGCTCGATTTGGGCAGCGCAGGGCCGTCCAGACGTGCAAACCTAAAGAGTGCTCAGTGGCCGTCCACATGCCTTAGGGATCTTAGTCACGGAGCTGCCAACTTCGGGATTTGGATTCCTGTCCCCTCTGGGCAGGAAATTGTCTGGAGGATTCGTGGAGAGGCAGAATATAGAAGCTTGGCTTTATAAAGTCCAAAGGAAATGTGGGCGCACCTTGACTTTCCTAAGCCAACTCGGCTCTCCGGGTTCGAGGCTCCATTGCCTCAATGCGTGAGGTTCGGGCGAGATCCGGGGGTAAGAGAGGGGCAGGATTCCATAGGGGAGGGTCCAGCAGGGTAGCCGGTGGAGCAGGGCCGCCCTCCTTCATCCTTAAGACTGGGCATTTTAAAAAAATTCGGAGGAGAACGGCAAGCGTGGGTCACCAGCCACACCGGTCAAGCAGCGGCCTGCCAGGGGGGAGGTGGGTGTGGGTGGGTGGGCTCGTAGATACCCCGGGAAAGCAAAGGAAAGGCAAGCAATTCTCGCCCTCAGGCCTCTTCTTGGGGCCACTTCTGCGTTCTTCCCCAACCTTTGAAGCGTCACCTTCATGCGGGGACCCTTCCAAGGCATTCGGGCCCGAGGCAGGCAGCCTGCGCTCAACACTAACAGCCCCTCCTTCTCTTCTTCCCCCACCTCCCCACAGGTGCTGCGCCACTGCTGCGGTTCCCCTCGCACGGTGGAGACCCTGCTCAACTGCTACGTCCGAGTGCCCGTCACCGAGGCCTGGCAGCAGGTTGTCCCAGAAGAGTTGGTGCAGGTGAGTCGGCGTGGGAGCCCGAGCGGTCCCGAGGAGGGGGGCTTCTCTTGCCGGGGTTGCCTTTCCCATTCTCACGAAACCCCGCTTCCCTGTTTGCAGCAGCACCCGCGGTTCTTCCGGTCCCTCTTCGCCCTCGGCCAGGGACCTCGCAGCCTGCAACACCTGGCCAGGTGCGCTCTTCGCAGCTGCTTGGAAGGCCGCCTCCTCCAGGCCCTGCCCCACCTGCAACTGCCCCCCGCCTTGCATCACTTCGTGCTGCTTCGCTTCGAGGACATCCTTTACTAGCCCTTCTCAGCCCCAACTCCGGGGGTGGTAGTTGGGAATCCCAGCCGAGGGAAGCGCCCGCACCTTCGCCCTTCAGCCTAGGCCGGACAGGTATGGCGGGCCCCCCACTTCCACAGAGAACCCGGTGCGCCTGGACCACTCCGGCCGATCCGAACGGCGCGGGGGGGGGGAGGGAGGCGGCGGTGAAGGAGGATCGCCCTCCCGGCGGGAACCTCCCTGAGGCGAGCCTGAAGAAAGATCCAGCGATCTGCCAGAGATTCCATAAAACAAAAAGAGGCCGTGGATGCGCATGGGTGCCGCGCCTCGCTTCCTCGGAGCTGGGAGCGGAAAGACTCAAGGTGCCTCCCTTGCCAGCTTTACGGGCACGGCTCCGGCACGGCTGAGCAGACCAAGCCAGGTAGAAGCTCCAGACGCCTGGACGCACCGATCCCGGACTAGCCTCCTTGCCAGCCCCTGGACCCATTCAGGCTGCCTCCCTGACGGAGCACTGGTTCCCCAGAGTGACAGAGCCCTCACCCCAAATCCCCAAGGCAGGTGAAAGCAAACCAGCAGAGGCTCTGTCCCGCAGGCGCGGAGAAACCCCCTTCTCATCCGTCCGTCCCCCCTCCTTTTCCTCTCTTCTCCCCCCCCCCCACCCAGCCTTTCTCTCGCGTGTGGAGAGATCCCTGCTTTTTTTGTAGATTGCCCGGGTGTGTAATAAAGAGGCTGCCTTTCCGTGGTGCGTGGCTGTGTGTGTCTCCTCCCCGATCCCGGGACGAGCAGAGGAGGGACGGGCCCAGCCGCTGGAGAAGGGCCCGGCCGCAGCCTGCTGGGTGGGCAGATTCCCAGACAAGCCGACCCTGGTTGCCCCTCCCACAGGTCACCGCCAGGCGGCGCTGCAGGACGCAGCTGGATGCGGCTTGCAGGGGGCGCCTTGAGGCAGACAGGGGTGGAGGGGTGGGGGGCAGCGGCGGATCAAAAGATGGGAGGCGGGGGTGTCCTGGCGTGACTGAAAGAGGGCGCGGCCCCTTGCCTTTCTCGGGACAGGAATCCCGTCTCTGCCATAGTCCCAGGGTCTTGGCGGACAGAGTCCATTTGATGCCGTGACTGGGAAACAAGTGGCGAAAGGACACGGGAGGGGGGAAGCGAGGAGGGGCGTTTGTCTGAGCACTCGAGGAATCCTCCGCCTCGGTCCTTCCACCTGGCTGTCCCCCAGGCAGCCTGCTCTTTGCTCCAAGAAGGGCAGCCGCGGGGAGGCGCCCAGCGCCCTTCGGAGCGTCCCCAGGGGTCCCCTCGGAGAGGTCTGGGCGCAACAGGTAGGCAAAGGACCAGGTGAGGCCCGGGCGCTTCCTGCCTCGGAAAGGAAAGGGCAGCGACGAGGGGCTCGAGGGGCGGCTCCCTCCCCTTCGGTTCTGCAAGACAGAGCGGTGGACGGAGCCAGGGCATTTTCTCCCCACCCCCAAAAACGACGAAAGAATATGTTCGGGTGCTGGCCAGTAGCTCTGGTGGGAAGCGCCCAACACCCGGGGCAAGACCCGTGGCACGTAGACTGGCACTGCTTCGGATGCCCTGGAGCGGGAGAACATGAACGATGGGGGGGGGGGCTCGGATGGGTCGGCGTGCCGAGATCCACTGGGTAGGAGGGCCTTCCCCCCTACCCCCATCCCCCGCGACCGAATAGACAGCGAGCATAGCGGCAAAGGGCAGAGGCAAAGTCCGAGCGACCCAAGGACCGGCCAGCGACGAGATCCGCTCCCCGTCAGTCCTGCTACGAGAACAGGAGAGCACGGCCAGGGCGATCCCGCGGGAGTCGATTGGTGGGAGAGTCCCGCGGGGCCCCTCCCCACCCCCGCCCGCCCGCGGGGCAGCTGGTCCCGCCCAGCCCGACAAAAGGCCCCTTGTGCGCCCGGCCGGTAATTGGCAATCATCAATCACCAGTCATAATGGCTGATGAGGCGGGAGGGGGCGGCGCTTCCCAGGGGCCCCCTGGCCGCTCCAGTGGGAACCCGCCGCTGCTCCCTGGCCCGGCCGCGGGGCGGGCGGCTCTAGGGGGGAACTCAAGCGGAATTTGAGGAAGATGGATGAGCGCGGAGGCAGGGCGACACCCCTTCCCCCTCCCCTGCCATCTCCTCCCTCCTCGCCCGCCGCCCGCCCGCCCTCTCTCGGCAGACAGCGCCAGCCAAGCGCCAGGGCGGCAGCGGGAGGAACGGCGCGGCGGCGGCTCCGTCGAAGGGCCCCGGCCGAGCGACCAAAGGCGGAAAGCGAGCCGCCGTGCCTCCGCCGGGGCTGGAGCTCCGGGTCGCTCTGGAGACTCTGGCGGCGGGTCAGCCGGGCCGGTAAGTGCCGGCGGGGTCGGGGCCGCCGCCATGCAGAGGCCAAGTAGCGGCCAAGGAGCCGCCTTCTCCATCGATTCTCTGATCGGGCACTCGCCGCCCGCCCCGCGCTCCGGCCCGCTGCTCTACACCGGCTACCCGATGTTCATGCCCTACCGGCCGCTGGTGCTGCCCCACGGGCCGCTGCAAGCCGCTACCGGGCTGCCCCCGCTGGCCCCGCTGGCTTCCTTCGCCGGCCGCCTCAGCAACTCTTTCTGCGCCAGCCTCGGCCAAGCCGTCCCGTCCATGGTGGCTCTCACCACCGCCTTGCCGAGCTTCGGGGAGCCCCCGGACGGCTTCTACCCGCCGCAGGAATTGCCGGTCGCTGGTCGAAGCAGCGCCGAGCCCCCCTGCCGCCGCCGCAGCGGGGCAGAAGAACTGGAAAGAGGAGAGCTGTCTCCAGCCCGGGACAAAGGAGGCCCGGAGCCGCCGCTGCACTTCCCGGATCCCTTTCCCGGCCTGGCAGGTGGGTCCCTCTTCGGGCGGCAGGTGGGCAGGCTGCGTGTTGGCTCCTTGGGCCGGTTGCTGCGTGGCAAGAACTTTTCTCGCGCGGGAGAAAGTTTGTCTACTCACCGGGATGTCGGGGGGGGAGTGTCAACGAGGGGGATGAGAACCGATCGAGTTGAAGCAATCACCCACCCTCGCGGTCAGCGGGGTCCCTTCTCCTTTCCCGTTGGCCAGCAGGCACCCCGGACCTTAATCCTAACCCTGTTCCTGCGCCTCATTAGGCCTGTCTCTTATACCGCTCGATGCCCAAATTATGATCTGGCTGCCGCCCTGCCCCAACCGGCCCGCCGTCTCTTCGCAAAGGGCGCACCTTGGAGGAACCGGGCGCTCCCGGACACCTGGGCCAAACAGGGATTGTCTGGAAGAGTCCCTTCAGCTCCGCGCTCCTCACCGCAGCCGCCACACCGAGCGCTTGTCCCGGGCGCGCCGAACGATTTCTCCTTCCCTCCGGTGACGGAGCTCTCTTTCGCGGGCCGGCGGCTCCATCCGGAAAACCCCGGGCCGGCGGGGACGGAGCTGTCCCTGGTGCTGCGGAGCAGCCGAGGCTGAGCCGCCCGTTCCTCGCGTGCGACCAAAGGGAAGGCCAGGGCAGAGGGCTCGCTTTGCAACGTTCCCTGCTCCAGAGGCCCGGACAGCGGGCTCCCTTACAAGATGTTTCGGACCCGCGGAACCAATTGGAGCAGCGGTCCCAATCCCCTCTTGAATCGGGCACCCTCAAGCTGTGGCAGCGAGGTGACGGACGGGTTGGAAAAAGAGGCGCGGGAATCTTTCCCCCCTCCCTCGGCCCGGGCGCCACAGAGCCTTTCAGGGGTTCAGCGGGACGTCACGTCTGCAGTCGCAGTTTTTCTGGTTTTCGTGGGGCGGGGTCTCCCGGGGCAAAATCTGGTCGGGAACTCTTTCGACCGTGGCGGGTCGGAGGGTCCTTTCGCCGCTTCTCCCTCATAGGAGATGCCAAGACCGTCGGGGACGGTCGGCGGCGGAAAGTTGCAGCAACAAACGCTGCACGAAACCATCGGGGCCCTCCTGAGAAGAGAAGATGGTTACTCCCGAGTAAATGCCGTGAAGGCATCCGGGGGTTCGGAGTAGGATCTGGCCCGGCAAGAGTCCGAGTTTTGACACGCACTGCCGGTACGGAGGGAGGGAGGGAGGGAGGGAGGGGAGCAGCCCGCTCTGGGGCGGCCTGCCTAGTTTGGGGGCAAGGAAGCCGCGCCCTTGCTTCCCAATCCGTTTCCCCACTTGGAGCCCTCCGGGGCACGCGCAGGGGTTCCTAAGGCAGAGACTCCCGGGATGCAGAGATTGAATAATCACTAAATCAATAGATGATGAAAAAGGACGTCCCCCACGCGTGGCTAGTCTGTAGTCGTCCCCCCCACATTGCAGGAACTTAGGGGGCACTTCCTTCACTTCGGCAGTGAGCCCCTGGGATCCAGGGCAGGGCATGATCTTTATACCACGTCTCCGGGACTAACAGCCGGGCCCTTCTAGTCCTATAAAGGCTGCAGCAGCCTCCCCACAGCTTTTGGGGGGCCTGCGGTGAGCGGACAGCCCCACTCAGGAGATCAGGGTCGCCCTGCAAGGAGTCCAAGTCGCACGGAAGTGACCAGGGATCGTTGGGGTGGAGGGTGAGCTACGACTCAGGCTTCTAGGCTTCGGACGAGGGACCGTTAGTTCTCCAGGACTCCCAGCCCAGAAGGCTTTGGACTGTCAACTGCAGCCTCCATCATCCCCAGCCCAGCAGCTAATTTCGCTAAGAAGGGCGCTGCCCAGGCGCCCCAACCGCAGGTTCAAAGCCTCCCGCGTTCCCGGCACAACCCGTTCCCGGCCGCAGAAGGGGGCGGGCGACCACCCGCGCTCCCCGGGCCCTTGCCTGCGCACCGCGCCTGGGCTGGTTTCGGCTAGCCCTGCCTTAGGTCACCCCGAAGACTGAACGGGAATGAGAGGATCGCCCTGCGCCTTTCCTCGGGCGCTTGGCCGCGAGTCCCGGAGCTGGCCCTGCTTCGGCGGCTGATTCTGTCGGACCGCGGACTTACAAGGGTTAGGGTTAGGGTTGGGGGGGGGGTGTTCGGGGATGACCCCGGGGTTAGACTGGAAGCTCAAAATAAAAATAAAATAAAACGTATCTGAAGAAGGCAGAGAGCAACCGTTGGGGGTTTGGCCGAATCCCGCAGGAAGGTTTTCTTCGACGAAAGCTTCCCCTCCCCGGCGCGTCTCACAACTTGCCCGGCGTGGCACGATTTCATCGGATCCATTTATTAGGGCATGCCAGAAAAAAACACTCCGCACACGCCCAGAGGCCCTCGGCCCTGGATTTCCAGACTCAAACAACTGGCTTCATTGTCGGAGACCCGTACAGGTCCGGCCTGAATCTGAGCCGCGAGCTCCCCCTGCGCTCTTTCCCTGCTTTGCAGACGCATCTGGCCGGCCTGGCTTGGCGGAGCCTCCGATTCCGGTTGCAGGGCAAGGGGTCCGTCCACGGGAGGCCCTTTGGGGAGAGCTCTCGGGGTCTCATAGCCGCGACTGACCGCCGCCGCGGGGCCAAAAGGTCTCTCCCGCCCCCCCCCCCGCCCCCAGCGCGGCTGGGTGCCTTACAAGCAAGCGAACTTTCCTTGCGATCCTCCCCCACCCGCCCCCTCCCTGAAGCCCTTGCAGGTCAGTGCTGGCAATACTGGAGTTGGGGAGGAGGAATCGTTAAACGGGGCAGGAGGCGGCCTCTGATCTTCTGGCTTCGGGAAGCGCGGCGTGGGGAGAGAAGGACCTTCTGGAAAACAGAGGAAGGGCCCGCGCCTCATCCTGGCATCAAACCCAGACCGGGGGAGGGCAACCCCCGAAGTAGGCAGGCAGCCCGGAAGAAAGACCCCCTTTCTCGGGCTGGCCAAAGCCTCTCCCCGTCCCCGTGGCCATCGTGAAGTCCGACCTCCTCGTAGGCCGCTTTGGACCTGCCGCGCAAGAGGCAGCCCGGTGCTTTCCCATTGCGCCTGGCCTGACGGGGAGGGACGGGGGCGGCGGGTGGGGGGCAAAGGCCCGCAGAGATTCTCCATCTGCCCTGTCCCAAGCGGCGACCTGCGGTCCCCGCTCGAGGGGTAAACCGGGGTGGGGGGGAGGTGAGGCCTTGCCAGTCCCTTTCTCCCGCTTTACTCGGGCGCCAGCTTCGGAGCTGAGTCCGCACGGCCGCTCGCCTCCCACGCATGGACACACCTACCCACGCTGGAATGGAACGTGTGAGCCGCGCCTCCTGCTAGCACCAGTTCGGGGACGGAGGAGCAACGCGGCTTGGGCGCTGTTGGCCGGAGTTGGATCCGTGGGGCGACAGGAACCGCGCGCGTGGCCGGGTTCCGATTTGATGGGACAGTGCCTCTCCGTGGGGAGAGACGTCCCCTCTTCTCCTCCACTCGTTCCCTCCCCCCCTCTCACTTCCTATTCCCGTTCCACTAAGCAGACACACCTCTGTCTGTCTGCTTCTCTCTCTCTCTGTCTCTCACTTTCTTTCTTCCTCCACTAATCACACGCATCTGTCTGTCTGTCTCTCTCTCTCTCTCACTCACTCACTCTTTCCTTCTTCCAGTAATCACACACATCTATCTGTCTGTCTGTCTGTCTCTCTCTCTCTCTCTTTCCGTTCTCTTCCACTAATCACAGGCATCTCTATCTGTCTTTCTCTTTCTCTCTCACTCACTCTTTCCTTCCTCTTCCACTAATCACACACATGTCTGTCTGTCTGTCTCTCTCTCTCTCTCTCTCTCTCACTCTCACTCTTTTCTTCTTCTTCCAGTAATCACACACATCTATCTGCCTGTCAGTCTCTCTCTCTCTTTCCATTCTCTTCCACTAATCACAGGCATCTCTATCTGTCTTTCTCTTTCTCTCTCTCTCACTCTTTCCTTCTTCTTCCAGTAATCACACACATCTATCCATCTCTCTCTCTCTCTCTTTTTCTCTCTCACTCACTCTTTCCTTCTTGTTCCACTAATCACACACATCTATCCGTCTGTCTGTCTGTCTCTCTCTCTTTTTCTCTCTCACTCACTCTTTCCTTCCTCTTCCACTAATCACACATATCTATCCGTCTGTCTGTCTCTCTTTTTCTCTCTCACTCACTCTTTCCTTCCTCTTCCACTAATCACACACATCTATCCGTCTGTCTGTCTGTCTCTCTCTTTTTCTCTCTCACTCACTCTTTCCTTCTTCTTCCACTAATCACACGCATCTGTCTGTCTGTCTGTCTCTCTCTCTCTTTTTCTCTCTCACTCACTCTTTCCTTCTTCTTCCACTAATCACACGCATCTGTCTGTCTGTCTGTCTGCCTGTCTATCTCTCTTTTTCTCTCTTTCTTTCCGTTCTCTTCCACTAATCAGACACATTTCTCTCACTCTCTCTCTGTCTCTCTCGCAGACGGCAAAGGCGCCTACAGTTCGGACGAGGAGAAGGCTGACGAGCGGGCGGGCGAGGCGGGCTGCGGCAGCGAGCAGGACAGCTCGGCGGAGGCGGAGAGCGAAGAGGAGCCGTTCCTGGAGGGTCCCGGCGGCGGCGGCGGCCCGGTGCCAGCCAAAGCCAAGGCTAAGCGTGGCGCGGGCGAGCAAGCGGCGGCGGCGGTTCCTCCTGCCGGGGCTGCCGCTGCTCCCTCGTCGTCGTCGGGGGGCCCGGGCAAGAGCCGTCGGCGGCGTACGGCCTTCACCAGCGAGCAGCTACTAGAGCTGGAGAAGGAGTTCCACTGCAAGAAGTACCTGAGCCTGACGGAGCGCTCCCAAATCGCCCACGCGCTCAAGCTCAGCGAGGTCCAGGTCAAGATCTGGTTCCAAAACCGGCGCGCCAAGTGGAAGCGAATCAAGGCGGGAAACGTCAGCGGCCGCTCGGGGGAGCCGGTCCGGAACCCCAAGATCGTGGTGCCCATCCCGGTCCATGTCAACCGCTTCGCCGTGCGCAGCCAACACCAGCAGCTCGAGCAGGCCCAGCGGCCCTGAAGGCCCCGCCGCTCCCCGCCTGTACAGCCCCCCACCCCGCTTATTTATTCGTGTAAAGTCTGTACATAAGGGGCGCCCTCCCCCTTCCCTTTTGTACATGAGCTTGCCTCCCCCCTCCCGCCGCGCCCCGACCCCCGTATCCGTTCCGTGCAGAATCGTGTATTTGATCAATAAATCTATTTTGTATGGACCTACCACCCCGAGTGGTCGACTCCCATCTCGGTGGGTGGGGGAGAAGAGGGGGAGGTCCCCCTCCCCGTGGCCGCTCACGTGTGTGTGTGTGTGGGGGGAATACCGTCCCGCCGGCTCGGAAAGAGTCCGCGAAGCCCACCATTCATGGGACTCCGCGCACTTGCCACCCCGACCGTTTTCTGAAAACGGGGAGAGAGGAACTGGGGGTCGGGGAAAGAAAGGCAAGGCTTCCCCCTCCGCCTTTCCAAAGGACCGTCCGGGAAGTGAGTCTGGAGATCTCCAAGGCTCCCCATGGGAAACTCCTTGGCTCGCTTCAAGCCCTGTCAAGCTCCGTCGGGGTCCTTGCAGCAGCCCCTTCTTCATTCCCCTCCCCACCCATCATAGGCACAAGGAAGACCCTCTGCTCCTTCCCTTCCCCAGGGCAGATTTTCTCAGTAGCACTAAACGGGGGTCTGGAAAGCTCCTCCACACCCCTCCCCCATAAAGGAAGGACGGCTATGGTGCGGGGGGGCGGGGGGGTGTTGGGGTTTGGGAGCAGCCCTCGCTTCACAAGCCTTGAAGGTAGGTGTGGGTCTCTGGCTAGGAGTACAGTGGGGGAGGGCTGTCTTCTGTGGCCCCTTCCCCAAAGGATCACAAAAGCGACTGCAGAGGCCTTGGAGGGTGGGGCATGGGGTGAAGCAGTTCCTTTATTTTGCAGCTTCTCTGCTGGGGGGTGGGGAACCATTCTCTCACACTTCCACGCAGAGACACACAAACAGGGCAGCAAACCTTATGTACAGACTGTCATATAAATATTTCCAATGTACACTTTATACACAAGTGACTTGAAACGGGGGACGGGGGGACGGGGGCTGGGAGAGCTCAGCCAGCATCGAAACCGCCCCCCCATTCTGTCCCCCTCTCCCCGCCCCCCCCCCAAGTCCTCACATCGGGCTGAGGAACTGCAGCAGGTCCTGGGAGAAGCAGAGGGGGAAATTGACCCCGGGGGGGTAGGGGGGATGGGAGGAGGAATGGGGGGGGACAACAAGGGGTCTCCTTCTCAGCAGCCCCAGTGGAATCCACGTGCCATTTCTCTTGGGGGGTGGGTGAGTACCCCATCCCTTCCAAGAAGGTCTAGTCTCTCTGGGCACCCAAAGCATGGCGAGGGGCCTGCGGAGGGGGGGAGAGGAGGACTGCTGTGCTCTTCCTGCAGAGAGCCGTGGGTAGGGGGCCCACCGACGTCTCAGGGGCTTGGGCCCCGCACGGGGCAGCCCGGTTCGGAGGGCGGCGTGCCAGAGGCGTTGTTGTTGAGGTTCCGGCGAGGCAGGCTCGGAGTGAGGCTGCCCACAGGGGCTTCGCCAGGACAGCCATGCTGCAGCAGCATCTCCACGCACTCCTGGCTGCCGGCGCGGCGTGCGTAGCCAAGCGGTGTCAGGCCACGGGCGTCCCGGCTCTTCACGTCCACACCGTACTGCAGGGATGAGAAGGAAGCTCGGAGGAGGTCCTTCCCATGTGTGTGGGTGTGCGTGTGTGGGAGGGCCAGGGAACACTTTTGCAGGCAGGGAGGGGGGGTCTCCTTACCCAGATGAGCAGCTGGGTGAAAACCACGTTGGCCATGGCACAGGACAGGTGCAGTGCCGTCCGCCCGTCCCCATCGCCGTAGGTCTCGTTCACCTCCTCCTTGGAGCCATGGGCCAAGAGCAGAACCACCGTCCGCAGGTCATCCTCCACCACCGCCCGCAGCAGCTGCTGGCCGAGGGGCACGTCCGAGTGGGGCAGGGGTGCCAGGAAGAGCTTCTGCTCGTACTTGGCACGGATCCAGCGCTCCTTCTCTTCCCTGTAGAGAGAGAGGGCGAGGAAGAGGGAGCGCATCGGGGGGGCCTTGGGGAGGCGTCCCGAACCCCACCTCCCGCCCTCTCCCAGAGACACCCCGCTATCTAGAGTCCCCAGCTGGAAAGGCTGGGACAGAGGAGACGGGCACCGCAGCACTATCACTGCTGCCATCTCCTGCACACAAAGGGGGGGGGAGGCGATCGATGCTGCCGGTACCCGGCTATCTGCCTCCTATTCTATCCATCTGTATCTGCTCAGCCGCTCTCCACTGAGCACGCTCGGCTCCCCTGCCCCATCCCGACCCCCGGAGCCAGTGCTGATAAGCCCCCCGCCCATCAGAAAGGCCTCTTGTCTGGATGTCCAGATGCATGAGTGACAGGCCCGGCCAGACAAGGCAGAAGCCTTCCCTTGGGCCGCCCAGCTGGGGTCCGGCTTAACCCTTTGCCTCCCCATCCTGGGCAGCCCCTGCTATTGCCTCCTCCGCCCCATGCATAGGGCCAGAGCCAGTGTGTGTTTATGTGTGTCATCCATGGACTCAGAGCAAAAGAATGGCATCATCCACAGGTGGCCAGAAGAAGAGAGCGAGCAGGGCTGGGCCTCTTTCGAGCCCATTCCTGGGATGCCTGCTGTCTCTGCCACCAGAGAGGGCAGCCCAAGGGGCAGCAAGAACAGCCCCCCTCCCCACTCTGACAGCCGCCATCTTTGGGAACATCAGCTGAAAACAGCTCTGATGGACGGGCACAGCTGGGGGAGAAGTCCGGCCCGCTGCCTCCGAAGCCAGCACTGCCCAAATGCACCGCAGAAGCTACCTGGAGGAAAATTCCCTGCCCCCCCCACTGCTCCCGGATGAAGAAGAGCCCCCTCCGCCACCTAAATCCAGAGCAGGTGGGAAGCAGGTAGGAAAAGGTTCTTCTTTCGTCCCTTTCTCTCCCCTTCCTCCCCCACAGCCAAGACTATCCAGCAATTGAATTGGGCACTGGGGGGGGGATGGCTACCCAGGTGGGGCCCGGGCTTAGAGCTGCCATCAGGAGCAAAAATTGGCTCTCAAAGGAATATGGCCAGACCAAAAAATGTGGTGGGGGTGGGGGGAGTCCACCTGGTGCTACTGATAGGAAAAGCAAGACTAAACCACGGCCCGCCCACCCACGTCCCCCTGGGAGGCTGTTGCTGGCCTTGACCTGCTTGTTCCTTTCTCATGGGACTCCATCGGCTGCCAAACGGGGAGAAACACCCCCCAAATTTACCAACATACCCACGACTCCCACCACGGTGCCAACCGTTAGATGCTATTTTGAAGGGTAGTCCTCGACTTACAACAGTTCATTTAGGGACCGTTCGAAGGTACGCCAGTGGAAAAAGCAATTTATGAATTGTTCACACTTGGTCATGAAATCCAAATTCTGAAGCTCCTGTTTATGATGGTCACCGTGTCCCGGGGGGCGGGGTTTCCCCGTTTTGTGACTCTGTGAGCAAAGTCGACAGGGAAAAGCCAGATTCGCTTAACGACTGCATGATTAAATTGGACCGCTGCAAGGATTGGCTTAACAACAAATCTCGTGACTGGGAGGGCGCCCGTGATTCGTTGTAAGTGTGAGGACTGGGGGCAAAGTTTCAGTGCTGCTGTCCGGACTTCATACCCTGTTGAGACGCCCTCCAGCGGGAGTGGGGGTGTCTTCTTCCCTTTGGGCTGCTCCCGCTCCTTTTGGGCAAATAGCCTCTTTGGGGGCTACAGTCCATCCATGGGGGTCTCCCAATCGAGGCCCTCCTCCTCAGAGGAAGTCCCGCTCCCCTGGGTCCCTCCCCGGGATTTCCTGTGTAACTCTGAGGAAGTCATGAGCTTCACCAGCCAGCCTTCCCTCCCAGAGACCCCCACAATTCACATGACTCACATTTTCTGCCACTTTTCTCTCTTTCTATTTTCACTAAGAAGCCACTTTAATCACTCACCAATATTTGATGCCCCAAAATTGAGCCCAGAATTTATGCTGCAATGGGAGAAATTTCTGAAGTGGCTTTTTACCCCACCTTCCTTGCTGCGGTCGCTAAACGGATTCCTGCAGTTCTTCAGCTGGTTCTCCTGGTTGTTAAGTGAGTCAGGCTCCCCCCCCCTTGACTTTGCTGGTCAGAAGGCCGCAAAGGGGGAATTGTACAACCATGGCAGGATGCCACGACCGTCGTAAGTAGGAACCACTTGCCAAGCGGCCGAATGTAAATCACGTGACCGCGGGGGAAGTTTCAAATGGTTGTTACGTGTGAAAAATGGTCACAAGTCCGTTGTTTCAGTGCCGCTGTAACTTTGGTCACTAAACAAACTGTCGTTAAGCGGAGGACTGCCTGGATACAGTACCCTGGAAAACCTCCTTTCGCTCGCTGTGTTTGTTCAAGGACCGTACCGCTTGCCACCCCTACTTTAAGTCTCTTGTCCTGCTGTCCTTCTCTCTTGGCCACGTGGCACCCACCTCCGTGCCCCCCCCACACAGGACTTGCCTTTCTCCTTCCACGGATGCCTCCCCCCCCGCCCACTCCCCTGGTTCAGGGAGGGCTGGAAAGAGGCAGGAAGCCCAGGCACCAGGAAGGCCTGGCTGGGGCAGGAAATGGGCACACGGGAGGGGGGGAGGGGGGGTCACCTTCCTCGTGAACCCCTCCTTCAGGCCATGGGTGACAGGATCTAATGTGACCCACCCCAATGGAGCGATTCTGGGCTGGGGCTTTCTTTGGAGAAAAGCAGAAGAGGGCCAGCAACTGATCCGGCTGGATGGCTTCAAAACAGCTGCTACCCTTCCTGCCAGAAAACCTATGCACTTGGGGAGCTGGGGGTCCCCCACATCCTTCCATGGGGACCTGGGGGTTCCCCAGTTCGTTGCCTGGGAGCAAGGGTGAAATCTACTTACCTTCCTTACTGGTTTGGAAGTGCACATGCCATGCGCGTGAAGCGAGCACATGTCATATGTACGTGCAGACCTTCTGCACATGGGCAAAACCTTTTGCGCGTGAGCAGAAGGTAAGAAACACAATACTTACTAGTTAAAACCAGGAAGTAACGACATCCAGGTGGGTGGGCAGAGCTTAGCTCCGGTATTGCTACCGGATCGCTGAACCACGACGATCGCTACCAGATATCCTGATCCGGTCCGAACCGGGAGCATTTCACTCCTGCCTGGGAGGGTGGGGGTCCCCCACATCGTTCCCTGGCTCCCCTTCTTTTCCCACAGTTTGGGAAGGGAGGCTCAGCCCCCTGCCACCAGCAGAGCCAAGCCCAGGCTTCCTTGAGCACCCAAGGCCTCTGGCATCAGTCATGGGAGGGGAAGAGACCCCTTCTGAGAGGGCAGGGAAGGGCGCTGCGTCTGGCCTACCTGCAGCTCTCTGGGCCCGGCTTGGGGTAGTTCTTCGTGGCACCTTCCCAGACTGAGTTGGCCAGAGCGTTCCCGATGGCCGTCATCACAGTCACCAGCTCCAGCGGCCAGTCGTCCAGGTCCAGGGAGCGGACGCGCGACAGGTGCGTGCCCAGGTGGCGGTGGATGCCAGAGCACTCGATGCAAATGAGTGCCCCCAGGTTCAGGCTGGCCCAGTCAGGGTCTGTGCAGGAGATGGGGGGGGGAGGCTCAGCTCACCTGTCGAGCCCTCCCTCCCCGTTCAGGTCTCCTTCCCAGCCTTCAGATGCCCACAAGGCAGCCATTCTACTGGTGTCTTTGCGGCCCCTTCACCATCCTTGGTGAAGCCTTGGTCCCAGGTTCAAGAGGGCAGCATCCCAGACCACCCTGTGATGCTGCCCGGCTACCCACCGAGCGGTTTAAATCGCCCCCCCATGAGTCTGGAAAACCCCACCTCTGTCGTTGTCCCCCCACTTCACAGCCCTGCCGCCTGCCCTGGAGACCCTCCGTGCCCCCCTCTGGCTACTCACTGGCCGCATCGCAGTCTACACAGAAGCCGTTGCCCCGGACGGTGCGGATGGACTGGAGGGCGACTGCATCGCTGTGGCTGCCCAGCCGCGACTAAAAGACAACGGATGTCAGGCTCTGCCCGGTGGGCTGGGAGGGAGCAGGGAGGAGCCCCTCCACCCGAGCCTCCAGGGGGCAGACCGATAGGACGGGGGAGGGGGCGTACTCTGCTGGATCTGACAGCCGGGATCAAGGGGTGCGGCCAACAAGCCCAAACGGGGAGTTGCGTACGTACACACACACACACACACCGGCTCACCTTGTGCTTGCTGCTCTCGCAGCCCTGCAGGCTGGCCAGGATCTGGCTCTCGATGGCTTGCACCCAGAGCTCCCGTTCCTCGGCCGTGGAGGCCTCGAAGAGCCACGACTGTCCCGTCAGGGAGACCACGATGAATTCGAAGCTCTCCTCTTGGTCTGCAGAGGGAGGTAGAAGCCTCAGTTTCCCCCACTGGAGCCCAGAGAGAGACTGGTGGGATACTTCCCGTCACGTCCCCCCTTCTTCTCCTCTGCCAATCCCTCCTTTTGTCCCAAGGACAAAAGAAGACCTGGGGGGAGGATTTTGGGGAAGGGGAGGATGGTCCTTTCCCTCCGGCAGCCCCCACTCTATTATAAAGACCCCTCCCCAAAGGGGCTTGTCTGAAAGGGCAGTGAAGACGCAGAGGGTCCGAGGCCTGGAAACGCCTTCCAAAAGGCGCCAATGTTTAGACCGGTTTACAGAACCGTTTCCCAAGTTCACACATCCCCCCTTCCCGATTGCCATGCTGGGGGAAGAGTTCACAAGGGAGCACCAGGAGACCAGAGACCATCAGGCCCAGCCGAAAGTTGCACCGGACGAGTGGCAAGAACGCCGCTGGGCTTTCTTCTTCTGGGGTACATCGGAGGCCCCAGAAGGCCCACTGCAGATCCATACACACCTCTTTTTCCCTCCGTGGCTGGTGCCACTGATCTCCCCTTCCTTCCCCCGCACCCCCTGGAACTGCCTAAAATCCTGCCCTGAACCCATTTCAGCCCCGTTTGCATACTGGGCAGCCTTGGTCTATGCCCCCCTGCCTCGCTACGACCCCCAGGTCTTTCAGAAAGAGCTTGGATTGCAGGATGCCGGAGCCCAGGGACGATGGTAGGGGGGGGCTGCACGTGCACCAGCAAAGCTTCATTGCGCAGCCCTCCCCGTCCCCCCTATCGTGCTGCATTCCTGGGGGCAAGGCCCCCACCTCAACTCATTAGCTCGGTGACTGACCAACTGAGAAATTAGAGGAACATTTGCGTAATTTGATGGGAGACTGGGGAGGGGTGGTGGAGTGGAGAGAGGGACCGGCATGGCTCAGGACTTGGCACCGTCGCGCCACCCCCCCTCCCCAGGTGGTGGCATGGACGATGGGGGAGCGGGCAGGCAGGCAGAATCGGTGGGCAGAGGGAGGAACAAGGGCCATGGGAGCAGCCGCGTCAACTGATTATTCCTGGATGGTGCTTCACGGAGTGAAAGCCTCTTGAGTGTGGTAGCGTCGGCCCGGCTACGGAGGCCGTTAATGGGTGTTCACCCGGTGACCTCGTCTTCCACGCTACCACGGCAACGAGCCCTCCAAACGAGGAGGAAATTAGCGAGGGCACTGCCAAGGAAGCAGGAGAGCCAGGCCAACCGGCCCCTGCCGGCCAAGGCTGCCAAGCTTAGGGCACTTCCCGTGGTGGCACCCATGGGCCATCCTCACACGCCACCGGGGTGGACCCCCGCTCTCCTGGATAGGAGTGTGTGTATGCGCGTGCCTATGAGTGCCCTGGCGGTGAGGGGGGTGTATCTCCTGGAGGTCCCACCATCCTGGCAGCGTATGAGGGGAGAGGAGTCTTAGGGTTGTCCCTCCCCTGGCACAAAAGGCTTTGCCGGGGACTCCACCAGCCACGGGGGGGGGGGGGGCGTTGGGGGGGGTCTGCGTGAGGCGGGGGCCCATTCGTTAACCTCGCTCGGCTGCCGCCTCATTTTGCAGCTCATTAAACCCAATATTTGCAACCTGTATTAGTGCAGCGGGACCCCCGTCCTCCTTCCTTTCCCCTACCCGGCAAGGCACAGCACTGGGGGGGGAGCCACGGGAGGTTGGGGGGCTGGGGAGAACAGCAAGAGCCCCCCCACCTCCGCAGAAGGGAGGGTGGTGGCCAGTGGCAAAGGAAGGGGGGACGAGGGGGGCGACCATAAGGGGGCGGCAGAGCTGGCAGAGGAGGGAGGTTCAAGTGGGAGAGCAGAGCCAGGAGGGATGTGAGGGGGGGGGCAGAGCCGGGTCCCTCCCTCATCCCTCACCCCATGACAGAGAGGTCACAGTGGGACAGGATGGAGGAAGCCCATCAGCCGGTCCTCCCTGGCACAGGCGGCGGGGTGGGTGGGTGGGATGCCCTCTGCCCCCTTCCCTCTCTTTCAGACCCACCATCATCTTTGATGGCCCTCTGAGGCTCTTGCAGATGATGCCAGCCCCCCCGCCCCCTCCCCCCACAAAAAACATGCAGGGCCAGGGGCCTGTGAGTTGGCGGAGTCGATGCCAGCAACTGAAAAACATGCCTATGGTAAGAGCAGGAGCCTGTGTGTGTGTGTGTGTGTGTGTGTGTGTGTGTGTGTTGTGATTTATGACCCTTCAGAGCAAGGAAGATTCATGGTGCGGCCCCTCCCCCATCTGATTAGCTCCTAAATGAGAGAAAGTGATGGCAATTCATCCCCAGGCCTCCCCCGCTCTCCTCCCAGGGTGTCAACTTGAGGCTGGGGGCCACCGGCACATCTTTTGCCAGCCCAAAGCCCCGGGCAGCTTCCCACTGACCTGCTGCTGTGAACATGGCTTGTCGGGTCAACAGACGTTGAATTGAGGCATGTGAAGCCAGGAAACAATGCTGCTGCCTTTTGACAAACTGGGTGCTTCCAGAAACCGGAGCGCCAGTGGCCCCGGAAAGACCCACACCACTTATTGGCAACACTTTGCCAATAAATGTCTATCAGTGTCAACCTCCCTCCCGCCCCACACCCTCCCCAGGCTGCATCCAAACCCCAGGGGTGAGCTCAGATGTCGGTGGCACAGGGCGGCGATGGGCGCTCAAGAGAGGATGCCCGAGGATTTCCTCGGGGCCCCTGCCCTGGAAGTGCCAGCTTGTGCCCGGCTCCTCCCACCAGAGGCCGCTCCCCTCCGAGCTCACCTTCAGCCATGGTGCCCGCCCCGTCAGGTCGGCCCGTACCCGTGCTCTTTTTCCGACGATGTTTCTTCCGGTTGGCATGAGGGGAGGGTGGCGGCTCGAGCTTGGGGCTGGCAGTGCTGGAGACGTTGGGGCTAGAAGTGAGGGAGTCACTGGCACCGTTGGCTGGGGGGGGAGTCAGAAAGGGGGGGAAAAAAGAGTCAGGCCCCACCAAAAGGGCTCCTGCTCCAGGCAGGGCCTCGACAGACCCCTGCCAGGGCGGCAGAGAGACATGTTGCTAGCTGCCATGCGCCAAACTTACCCTCAATCATACTGTTCCTTACAATTAATAGCAGAATTAGAAACAATCAGGGAGCTGGCTAATTACTGTCAATTAGAGTGCACTAATCAAGCTCGATCACACTCGCACACCCGCGCGCACGCACGCACACACACACGCCGCCGCGGCTCTCACCATTAAATGTCAAATTTCATTAGAGACCAGCAACAAAATCAGAACGCTGACATTCACTTCCAGCCGCGGAGAGCCAAGTGCCTCCAATCAGCGCCGGGAGGAAGCCGCCCTGCCAGGGCCGACGGGGCCCGGGGCCTTCCTCCCACCCCTCTGCTGGCCGGGAACCCGCCCCCCCCCCCGCCCAGGGGCAGAGGGGTAGGGAGAGGGGGGAACCAGCACCGTCCTTTCACCATCGCTGTCCCCCCACCCAGGTGAAGTCCATGTGCTCAAAGGCCGGGGAGGGGGCATCAGACCTTCCTGCAGGGCAGTGATGGGTGTGGGCCAACCCCACCAGAGGCTCCTGGCAGCCCGCTCCCCACTCTGAGCACCCAGGAGCAGGCAGAGGGGCCCAATCCCACCCCCAAAGGCTTGGCCATAGAACCCTGGTGCGGGCAAGCCCAAGGGCACCCCGGGGTGTGTGTGACAGAGAGGGAGAGCAGCAACGGAGCCTCATGGGCAAACCCACCCCCCTCATCCCAGCTGCCATTGGTCAGCTGCCCCTCCACCAGCTCCCCACGAGTGGGCAGGGCTGGGGGGTGTTTGTGCATGTGCAAGTGAACTGAGTCCCCTGAAGTGGAGATCGTCCACTGGCCTTTGGGGTCAGGGCAGGAGACCCTGGGCTGAGGGAAGGAGGCAAGACGCCCGTCCATCCATCCGTCCGTCCCTCCGTCCGCCTCCTCCAGAGTCCTAAACCCATGTTCAGCAGCCCCCACTGAAGGCTAGGGTGGCTATGGGGGGGGGAGGGAGAGGGCTCAATTCCCAGCATAGGCAGGTGGGCCGCCCCACACCGGGCCTGCAGCTTTCTCCAGCCACTGCCCACCTCCTCCTCCCTCATACATTGGCCAGCCTGGCCTCCGAGCAGGGCAGGAGTTCCTGAGACGGCCGCTGCAGGGCAGGGCTGGGCCGGGCCCTCTGCCCTGGCTAGCTGTCTCCTGCCGCCACCGCCACCGCCCGCTCCCTCGCCCGCTCGCTCTGCCCCATCAGCAGTAACAGTCTGATTAATTCGCTTCCAGCAGGGAGCTGATGGGCCAATGATGGAGGCGCTGCGCCAGGCGCGCTGAAATTGATAGTTTTTCACAGTTACAAATGAGGAGCCTCCCCAGCTCCAAATGGCGGCGGCGCAGTCGGACTCCGGTAATGATCATAAAGAGGCTCTCTTTAAACTGCGAAAGCCCCTGGGAAGGGGGGGGCGGGGGCGGCTGCCGCGCTAATGAGAACGACAAGGGGGCGAAGAGGCATTGCGGAAAGGCGGCTTCGCTCTTGATGTGCGTTTAACGGCTTTTTTACTGCGCCGGCCGAGCCAGGAAGCACCGAGTGATGGATGCCGCACAGAAGCATTTATTTTCCAATTCGGCAAAGTGGCTACGTTGGGAAATGTATGAATTATTTTAATTCACTCAACTGTCCTGAAACGGGGAGGCGGGCGAGAGGCAATGGCGGCGGGGGTTTGGCGCGCTCGGCTCAGCCGCCTGCTGGTGGAGCCCAGCGCTGGGCAGCCGGAGGAGAGGCTGGCCCTGCTGCCCAGGGTTCGGAGGGGCACAGCCGGCCCCCTGCCCAGGGTCAGCCTGGCTTCTCCCTCTGGGGATTCAGAGAAGACCCCCCTCCTGCAGGCTCCTGGGGCAGGAAGAGGCAGCTGAGGTGTGGGCAATGGATGGGGCAGAAGGTGTCACCAAAGAAAAAGGGCATCCTGGGAGCACAGGGCAGCCGAAAGAGGGCACCTTCCTCCCCAGAGAGCTAGCAGGGGTGCATCCGTGCCCCCACTCCAGCCCCAGCCCCACATAAAGAGTGGGGGGACGACTAAGCTGAGGGTTTTCTTTGTCTGTGGTAGCTCAAGATGGGCCTCCGTATAAATCCTAACATTCCCCGGCATCCGGCTCTCCTCTCCCACGGAGCGCGCCACTCACCCACGTTGGCCGTGCCACCAGGCATCACAACCACTTCGCTCCACTGGTCAGCGCTGGAGACCGAGTAGGACCGCTGGTGAATGCCGCTGCCTTCCGGCTTCAGGCTGAAGGCGCCCAGGTTGGTGCCGCTGCCTGAGCGCTCTGAGTGCAGGGAGGTGCTGCTGGCCGAATGGGGGGCACCTGGGAGGAAGTTGGAAAGACAGGCTAGCGGCTGGGCTGCTGTCCTTCCAGCCGCTCCTGGGAGACTGTGCTTGGCTTAGAAAGAGGCTTTTGGTCAGTGTCTCCTGGCAAAATTGATTTGACTGGATGTCGGCGGCTCGACCTTGGAGCCCACGTAGTGGAAAGCATGAATCGAGGCCGAAGGGGTCCCACAGGGCAGCCATTCAAAGGGGTTTGGGGGGAAGCAAGACAAGACTGGGAAGGACTGGATGGGGTAGCGGCAACAGGCAGCTGACGGGCTCCAGCAGCCCTATGGCAGGGCACTCCCCACCTAGACAGGGATTGCCACAACATAGAACATCCAGCCCCACTGGGGTGGCAAGTGTTTGACTCCTTGAAAGCCAGGAGACGGCTGCCCCACACGGGCTGTGCACCTAAAATGCACATTGGCCCAGCTTTGCTCATGGGGAGGGAGGGGGCAAATGCCAAACGCAGAGAGGGGAGCCCCGGCTTAAAGGGAGGACGACACCCCCCCTCCTCTCCTTCTCTTTCCCCCCTCATTTAAGCCTGGCCTATTCGAGAAGACTCCTTCAAAAACCTCTGGCGGGCCAAGACCCCCGCCCCAATTGGCCTCCTTATAGGATCTGCCATGGGACAATCAAGCTTCTCCTTCTGCTGGAGGGGGGTGAGGGGTGTCCATCCGCAAGGCTCTGAGGAGGGGCTGCCCCAGCCAAACTGCCCCAGCGGCAGAGACCTACGAGAGACCTTTGCTGGCAAGTGTGTGTGTGTTGGGGGGGGTGGACCCCACTCCAGCCCTACTCAGGTTCCAACACCCTCCTGGCCCTTAGCCTGCCTGGTTGCCAGGGATGCACCGACTTGCTCTGCTGGCCGCCCCCCCCCCCAGGTTCAGCGCCGCAAAAACATGTGTAAAACCGTGACACCGACTCTGCCTCTAATTAGCCCTTAATTTACAAGACAGGCTCGGAAGGATAATTAGCCAGCGCTCGGCTCCGACTCCCCATCTGTCTCTCTCTCTCTCTCTCTCTCTCTCTCTGCCGTCCCTGCCAGCCCCACCAGATGCCCCGGACATGGAAGGAGACCCCTCTATTGCATTGGGTTGGCTAAGCTTCTCCTCCCTCCAAAATCAGGGTCCCCCGACTGCTGCCCTTCATTGCCTGAACGGCCCCCTCCCCAGCAACCAGCTTCCAAGCCCATTTTCGGTGCCGGGGAAGTACCTCTCCAAAGCCACTTTCCAGGTGGGATCAAAAGGACCCCAATGTGGCCAGATCACATGGAAGGCAGGAGAAGGGACCCCTAACAAAACCTGGGGGTGTGATGGACCCGTGCCAGCTGAGAAAAGGGAGGGAAGGGGCTAGTGGGGGGGGGGGGGGGAGAATGGGAGCAGGCTGGGGGAGGAGATCCGAGGTAGCCCCACCAGAGACCCCCTCAGAGTCGTGGGGCAAAGCACCCAGAGCAGTGAAAGTGGTAAAAGACAAGAGCCTGACATGTCCCTTTGGAGGGGAGGGAGAAGCCCCCCTCCCGCTTGTAGCCTTGGCCCTTTTAAGAGGGCAGCAGAAACAGCTCCATTGCCTGGGCCCCAATGGACCCGAAGAGGGCCCAGTTCCTCCATCTCCGGGCCCTCCAGAGGCCATCAAGGGGAACTGTCTGTCCGGACTCACTGCCGGAAGAGACAAATGGCACAAATCGGGGGCTTGGGGCCGAGCTGGCGAGTGGGGCAGCACGAAGGAGGTACCCACCGAGGGTGAGCCTCGTTGCAATCCTTCCGTGGCCCCATGGCAGGCGAGAATGAGGCACCGAGGGGCCTCAGGCTGAGGAGGAGAGGCATAGAAGGAGCCCCCAAGTGCCGCCGGTGCCTACCAGTGCTAGAATCCCCACGCTGGATGTTTGCCAGTTCCAAATGGGAATCGCGAAACATCTCCCGGGGGACTCTTGCAGAAGGTTGGGCTAGATGACCTCCGGGGTTAGGGTTAGGGCCCCTGGCAAGCCAAATAGCTGATGGCTTCGCAACGTGTTGCGCCAGGCGTGAGACCAGGTGGAGCCCTTTGGCCACAGGCCGGAGCCTCCTCCCTGCCAAGATGACGAGGGGCGGGGTCGTAAGAAGCCACAGACAGAAGCCCAGCCACCCCTCCAGCAGCCGAGCCTTGGGCATCGGCCAGTCCTGTCTTCGGTCGGGGAACAGGGGGTGAGGGGCTGGGATGGACATTGCGGGGAGGGGGGCTGCCAGTGGGAAGTGCCCCATAAACCAGGGGACCCTCAAGGACCCCGTGCTTAGCTGTGGCCACAGCCAAGAGAGCCACAGGGAGAGTCCCTTCAGCTGATGACGGCAGCCACAGCTGCATGCCCCACACGGGGCAAAGAGCAGCCATCCAGCCGCCAAAGCAAAGCTTCCCCTGTCTCAGAAGATGGGGGGGGCTACCCGGAGTGCTACCCGGAGGAGGAAGCTCAGCAGAGAGTGTGGCCTAGCAGCTGGGGGGGGGCTGTTCGCGAGGGCTGGAACTCCCTCCCTTTCCTTCCCTGGGAATGGATGACAGGGAGCCCACCTGGAGGCTCCGAAGAAGGGGAGAGGCAGAAAGGACCTCAGCCCCAAGGACCAGCCTCCAACCTGACAGCAGAGCAGAGGAAGGAAGGAAGGAAGGAGAGAGAGAGAGAAAGAGAGAGAGAGAGAGAGACCCGGGTCCAAGCAAGCCATTGGGGACTGAGAAGAGCTGAAGGCTGCTAACCCAGAGAACCAAAGGAAAGAATGTTGGTTGGTTAGTTTTCAGTAAAGACAGTTTGTTGGATGCTGCCTTCTCTTTGCAAGGTTGAGTTTCTCTTATTTCTAAAAAGGCGAAGAGCTGAGGCCGCAGGGAAGGCCAGAGAGGACCCCCAAGCCACCCCATCCAGAGCATGAGAAGGAGGAAAGATGCGAGGGGGGAGGGGGGTGATGCAGGGGCCAGTGAGCCCAGAGGGGAGGGTGTGCCTCGGTCTCCAGCTAGGTGGGGGATCTCATGCCTGGGGGGGGGGCAAACCACACCGTCCCTGGCCGGTTCGGCAGAGGGGGAGCAGCTCCGGTTGCCCCAAGGACCAGCAAAGCCCCCTCTCTGAGAGAAGGACGAGGTGGGGGGGGTGTCCTCCCGAACAACTCCCCCCGCCTCCGGAGGGCAGGCAGCTCCGTGTCCCCCCCCTCCCCAATTCCTGCCCTGCTTCAATGTCATCACCCCCGTCGTGCCGAGCCAAGGCGGCAGAGACCAGGGCAGCTTTTGCTTTGTTAATTCTCCCCTCATTACATTTGAAATTCCACAATCAGTGTGCACTGTAATTGTCGAATTTGATGCTAATGATTAATGAATTAAACATGGATCCATCAATTAGTCCTTGGAGAATAATTCTGCATAAAGCAGCGGATAATGTAATTACAGTAACAAAGATAATGAGATGTTAACATCCACGGAGCCCGACGTGACAAGATCACAGCAGGCAGGGCAAAGCCGCCATGGGGGAGCCAAGCGCCCGCTTCTCTCTGCCCCTGCAGCACCAGGGAGGGTGGTTGGTCGAGGAGGGCACCGGCTCAGCCAGGGCGAAGGGCCGAGCTGGCCAGAGACCCCCCTGGGGAGGGGTGGAGAAGCCCTTGACATTCTTCCCCCCCGCCCCCCCGGCTGTGCCAGGGAGCCCACATCCCCAAACTGTGGATAGGGGTGAAGGCTTAGTTGGGTGATGGGGTGAGAAGGTGAGACAGCCCACGGAAGGAGGACTGGCCTGCTCCCCCCCCGGTCTCGCCCCCCCCCCCCAGAGTGTCCCATTGCCTGCAGGCGGAAGTTTGTTGAATGCCTTTTGCCAGCAGCTGGCAAAAAGGCAATTGACAACCTAGCTGGCTGCTGCAGCTAAACCCCCACAGAGACAGTCCGGCACATGCCCTAAAGAACTCGGCCAGTGGAGACACAGGGAGGGGAGACCAGGGGAAGGTGGATGGGGAGGGGAGTCTATTGCAAGCAAAGTTTTGGAGGGGGAAGCCAGGGAGGGTGGGCTGGCCCCTGGGACCCAAGAGCTCCACGGTCACTCGGACCGGCCAGAGATGTGGCCCCAGATCTTGCCCTCCGTGCCAGAGAGGGTGCTTAGGGCCGGGGAAGAAACTCCCCCCTCCCCACAAAAGCATCGACTGCATGCACCCGCTTCTTCTTCTCCTCCTTCTTCTTCTTCCACAAACTTCCCAACTTCAGAGGGCTTCTCGGATGCTCAGCCGTAATGGGGCTTTAATGCTGGTGATTTGCATTTAATTAGACACGAAAAACCGTTAATAGAGCCGCTCGTCTCCTCCTCCTCCTCCCTCACCCTTCCCTCCATCGCGCCTCCTGCCTTCCAGATCCCATTAGGGGAAGGCTGTCGAAGCAGGAGGAGGAGGAGGAGGAAGTGGTGGTGGTGGTGGGCTTGTTGGGTGGGGAGCCCTGCCACCACTGTCCAGCCACCCAATCTGGCCAGGAGCCATCTTTTGCCAAACCCTGTCTTGAAGAGGGTCAAAGCTTTCCCTCCCGGTCCCCGCAGCTCTAGGCCCTTACTGGATCCGCCGGGGAAGGGCAGGGCGCTCCTCTCCTTGGCCAAACCGTTGGTCTTGGGGCTGGCACTGGGGGCAGAGGCAGCAGGGGCGGCAGTGGTGGCCGCCCGGGGGAGCCTCTTGCCGGGCACCTTTACCGTCGTCCTCAGCAAATCGATCTCCTTCCCGTGGACGTTCTGCATGTAGTCCTGGGGAGGGGGGCAGAGGGGGCAGGAGGGAAGACAGGTTGGATCCACTCCACCTCACTTGCTTTCACCCACCCACCTGCCCTGCTTCTGGCTCGAAGGCCTGGGAATATCTCCTTCCCCAGGCCCATAACCGAACGGGAAACTGGGAAAACCTATAGTTCCCCCTGGGCTGGCTTGGCGAGACCCTCATAGTCGGGGAAGGCCCCGCCGCCAGACCCAGGGAGTTCTGCTCCGTCATCCTCCACCTGCACCCCCCCTAACCACGTCCTCCATCCTTCTTTCTCCCGAGTCTCCCTTACAGGGAGCAAGCAGAAAAGCTGCCTCTCCCTCCACAAGGACCTTCCGCAGTTCTCCCCTCCCGTGCCAGGTGCGCCCCTCCGCACCCCGCTCACCCAGCCCCACCGGGGAGGGTTTCCCTGCCTCAGCAGAAGCGTGGCTGTGGCTGGGCGCTCTGGCAAGGCCGCCCGCTGCCGCGCGTGGAGTGCCACCCCTGCTATCCAGCTCGGTCACCAACGTGCCGCATTTACTGCCATGCCATAAAACAGCAATTTCTTCCCAAGCCTCCTCGCTAATTACGCAGCCAGTTCTCTCATTTCATTTTATTACTGGAATTAACAACGAGTTCAAAGCGTGGAAAGCTATTAAGATGTGTGATTAAGCCACATTCAATTAGCTTCTACAAACAATTTAATTGATGTTGCAGATAGAATTAACAGAAGGTGATTGTGTGAATGGCTCCAGTGGCTGCAGAAGGGGAGGCGCTTCCTGGCATCGGGGCTGCCGCTGCCGCCGCCAACGCCTCTGCGTCTCCTCGGCAGGATGGAGGGCAGAGGTGGCGCGGGGGGGGGACCCCACGTCAGCAGGAAAAGACCTG
This sequence comes from Pantherophis guttatus, assembly GCF_059756535.1. NCBI lineage: Eukaryota > Metazoa > Chordata > Lepidosauria > Squamata > Colubridae > Pantherophis > Pantherophis guttatus. The sequence continues at coordinate 160,232,712 of NC_142066.1, read as the reverse complement.
CTCGGGGGGAGGTGTGGGTACCCCTCCCTCTTCGCCTCAGGTGCGGGACAGGGCGGCAGTGCCAGGTTGCAGAGAATCTGGAACCGGCCGTGGTGCCATCCTGCCCTTTAGGGGCAGAGAGGAAAGTCCTTGGCACAGCCAGGGGCCAGGCATGGGACAGTCCATCCTTCTCTGCCGCACGCACCTGGTCTGGGCACAAACTGTGATAGGCAGCATCGGCAAAGCCCTTAGCGAAGTGAGAAAGATGGGAACTCCCCGGTGACCAACATCCGGCAAGGCACAGCCTCCCTCAACAAGTCCTCCCCCCCACCAAAAAAAACTCACATGGAGGCTGGGGTGGTAGGTGAGGACTCCGTTGTCACAGAGGGTCACATACTTCTTCTTCCACTCCTTGTTCAGGGACTTCCCGCTGCGTTTCAGGAGCACTCCCTGGGGATGAAGAGCACTGGACATCAACAGGACCTCAGCCGGGTCTCGCCTCCCCCGCCGGGCTCTCTTCTCCCAGCGGCCCCACACCAGCCCACCTTTGCCCCACAAGCGCTTGAGCTTTGTCAGAGGCAGCATCCCCCCAAACCAAAGCCCACTTCTGCTCTGGGGCACAGGAAACGGGGGCGCGCTCCCAAGAGATCCCCTCGGTCTTCCAGCAGGAGGCAGCTGTCCATTCCTGTCCCGTCCAGCGCCCCAATCCTGGATCCAAGCCAAGGAGTTGCCACAGGACTGCAGCTCCGTGGGGTTCACCTTTCTTCTCACTGGTCAGTTGTGCCGAGGCAGCCCCCTCCCCAGGGCAGAGAAAGGCCGCTGCCAGAGGGACCCTGATGTTCAGCCCAGACACTTCATGGCGTCCATGTAGAGATGCCCCCCACCCGGTTTCCTTTCACCCCCACCCCGCCTGCCAACAAGAGCTGGCCAAAGCGATGCCAGTGATCTGCCACCCCAGGACTGAGAGGGGTTCTGGAAAAGCAGTGAGAGGGTCAACCAAGTGAGCATCAAACAAATGCCAAACTTCTGCCTGATCTTCCCTGTGCCGCAAATCAAGATCCTGGGCTGTCCCCCATGCAGATGTTCCAACAGGATCAGACGCCCACCGGAAAACATGGCTGCAATGGAGTAGATGTGATGGCCTGCTTGGGGCTGCCTCAGGAGACGGTCCCCCCGGGCTGGAAGGGGGGGCTCCTGGCAGCGCCTCAAAATGGGACCTCCCACCGAAGCGGCTGCCAAGGACCAGCACAGCTACAACACCCTCCCCTTCTCCAGCCAGTTGCTGGCCCACAAACTGAGCTTGCAAGGGGCATGCCTAAATCTTGCCCTTTGTCCCCCCACCCTCCCTGGAGAAGCAGCCAGAAGAGCTGCTGGCAGGGGCACTCCAAATGCAGCCTGGGGGCCTTTCCCTCTTGTGCCCCAAAAGCAGCACGGCAGCGTCTTCTGTCCTGAGCCCCCCGCCTTGTGTGCAAAAGCCCCCTCCCCAAAGAAAGAATGGAGGGGGGCAGCTTGATCCAGGATGCAAGAGATTCCACAGACCAGGCCTTCTGGCTGGATGGGAAACCAACAACTTTGGGAGGGAGGAGGGGGCCAGGATGGGCAGGGGGTCTCTTCTGCAAGCCCCCCCTGTAAGGCTGAGCAATCCACCAGTTGCCCAGAGCCCCCTCCTCTCCTCCCTCCCTCGGCAGCACACCCTTGACCCTCCCTGGCAGAGCAGGGGGCTCCCCTCTTCTCCTCCACCCCCCCATGCCCGGCATTGGCGGGAGCAGCCCCCTCCCCACTGCGGAGGCGGCAGCGGCGGCGGCAGCAGCAGCGACAATATCCGGGGTAATGAAGCAGGCAGAGCCAATGGCCCCCCCAGGACCACTTTCCCCCACAAATCTCCCTTCCGCTCACTTTTCGCTAAGAATTTTAACACCAAACTTAATTGTAAAGCCGCGGATTGATTGGAAAATGCAAATGGCAATTTAAATGTAATCTAAGCTCCCAGCACGATCCCAGCTCCCTCCAAGGAGGAACCCCCGGCCCAGCCTGCACTGGAGTAGACACACGCCAACCCCCGCCCTCGGCAGGACAGGGCTGGAAGCGCCAGGGGGTGGACCTCCCCCCCAGGGGCTTCCCCGCCACTTGCTGGCCCTCATGTGGGGTAGGGCCAACCTCCACAGACACACCTGGCCGTAGGCACCATCCCTGTCCTGTAGCTGGAGACCCCTTTTTATACTGGGATGGTGGTCTTTGCCTAGAAGGGTGGGGGCCACAGAGACAGGACAGGGGGCCGGTCTGCAGAGCCAGAGGCCCCCTTTCCTGCAAGCTCAATTCACCATGGAGAAAGCGTTTTCCTCGCCCTGCCCCGAGACACCACCCAACCTAGGAAGGAAAGCCACAACAAACCCTCTACTGCCTGTCAGGGGGAAGGGGGAAGCAAGCCCCCTACCTCCCCTTTGTCCAGAGAGGCCCCGACCCTCCCCAGGCTGGAAACTGCCACCGTCCCTGGGGGAAAGCAAAGGGGCCCCAAGTGAGCAGCACCGGGGGGGGGGGGGTCCAGGACTGAACAGATGGGATTCCTCCCCTTCATCCCTGGGCAGAGGTTTACCCACTCCCAACATTGATGAAGGCAAAGCAAAGCAGGATGGAGGGCCAGCGATGCCCCTGCCCACAGGGACGCCCGGCGTGGGTTTTTCCAAGGGCACAGAAGAGGCACGCTGCACAACACACACGGGCACAGACGGTCAACGCAAACATGGCATGGAGAAACAGCAGGGCCCAACACGGAGACGCCTCTCCCCGCCCGGCCCCCCCTTTTCCCCGCCTCTGCTCTCCCGCCCCCCCTGCTGGCCCACCTGCCAAGCACTGGGCCCGCTGCCGGGCGCGATGCGGGAGGAGGGAGAGAAATGCCAACCTGCTTAATGGGAATGGCCCGCCCGCTGCCAATCGTGTCCGCCTTACTCTCGGGGGGCTTCCGCTCGATATCGGGACCTTTCCGAGACTAGAAGAGAAGGAGAGAGAGGTGAGCGTTAGCCCCCCCGGGGAGAAGGCAGGGCTGGGGGGGCCGAGAAGCCGGGGCTTCCCCCCACCCCACCTACCCAGGCACCCTGGCAGCCCAGCTGACACACTCACGCACGCACACCATCCACACAACACAAGGCCACAGGATGCAGTGGCAGACGAGAGCAGTATGGGATGGGAGCAGGAAAGCAGAGGCAGTGGCAGCAGCGGAGGAAAAGGCGCGGGGAGGGCAGAGGCGGCGGAAGCCAGAAAGAACAGCACCAGCCCTCCTCAGTCCAACCGTTTATTGGGTGAACACAACTGGCACCTTACAAAGTCTGTCGCAGATGTCATGTTACAAAAGAGCATCAACATGAAACAGCTGACTTTACACTGAGAACAGGCGGAGGACGGAGAGAGAGAGAGAGAGAAAGAGAGAAAGAGAGAACTCGAATTCATCACCATCATCTGAATAAATAAATGGATCAATAAATAAAGCCAGGAATGTACAGTCCATTGAAGGCATTCGACACAGTAGAGAGGATTGCGAGAGTCACGGCACAGGGCGCAATTGATACATTCAGAACCACACGAATGGCAGCAGGAGCGGCTTCCTCCCTCGGCCGTCCATCATCCACGCAAGCCCTCCGTCCGTCCGTCCATCCCTCGAGGCAGCCGGCCACTAGCCCTGCCGCTCTGGAGGGGCCCTCCTGTCCCGACCGATGAGCTCAGAAGAAGGCTGAGCCGCAGACGGCTGCTTTGCTCAGAAGAGGGAGAAAAGGAGGAGGAGGAGGAAGAGGACACGTCCATGCAGGAGGGAAGAAGGAAGGAAAAAGGGAGACGGAGAGCGAGGAGCAGCGGGCGCGAACGGCAGCAAAGCGTCCCTTGGCCCCTCCATCTCCTGGCACATTCCGGTGGTCCCGTCCGTCTTCCGAGGTGCCGCCGCCGCCGCCACCAGGCGTTCCTCCACACGCCCACCAGTCCCGGGTTAAAGTGCAGCGCTCAGACGCTTTATGGAGGGGGGGGAGGAGGGGAGAAAGGCTCCTGCGTGTCTCCGGGAGGAGGGGGACCCGAGTGAGCAAGCGGCAGGCAGGCGGGCGGGCAGGCAGCGGGCAGGGCAGGCCACTAATCTGAGATCAGTCCCAGTGCCTGCCCCTGATCCGGCCCTGGAGAGCAACGAGAAGGGAGAGAATTGGTACTGAGCAGCCTGCGAGGAGGAAGCCAGGGGTGGGGGGTGGGGGGGTAGTCTTCTAATTTGGAAGGACTTGGAAAGGCCGTTTGGTGGATGAAAAGGTGGAAACATTGGCGCAGATCTGCAACATCGAGAGAATAGAGAGGTCGGCAGATTAGAACAGGGACGCGGCCTGACGGTGGAGACCAAGCACACCGACCGACCACACCATCGGAAGCAAAGCTGGGGAGGGGTGGCGGCAGCGGTGGCGGCAGCAGCAAACAACCAGCTGAGCAGCAGCAGACAGCGAGCGTCTGGTTCCCCCTGCTGGCCAGAACCCCTGCTGCACTATTGTCAGGAGAAGAGGAAGCCGTGCAGGGGAAGGGCGGGGGGGAGAGAGGAGGAGCCAGGAGGGGCAGAATCTGGGGGGGAGGGGGGAGAGGAAGCAGCCCAGCCTCTAGAAGCAGGGGGAGCCCCAAAACTGCTCCAAAGCCCCCTCCCCTTCAGGTCAGGCTGCCCATTGGCCCAAGATGACAGCAATTGCAACCAGCCCAGAAGCTATGGGACAGCTGGCCCACATCTGGGCGTTCGGAGGCAGCCAGAGGACGACCCGGAGAAGCATCAGGCAAGGCAGGGTGCCAATCACAAGCCATTCCAGGGGGAGGCCACACAGGACAGATCCCTCTCCCTCTCCCCACCAAGCAGAGCGAGCGCAGCAGAAGCAGGAGGCAGAGGGCACAGGTGGGGCAGAAGAGGGGAGGGAGCTGTGTGCAGGAAGGCACTCATGCAAGGGAGGAAGCCATGAGGGCAGAGCCAAAACAGCAGAGACTCAAAAGCAGCCATGTATGGGAGGGGGGGGGTGTATGGAGGAAACGTTCACGCAGCAGCGGCCTCCAGGGCTGGCCAAGGGGAGTCAAATGGAGACCGCCCCCTCCCAGCACCAAAGGGACTCCCTTCCAACCGTGGGGAGGGGAGGGCCCTGAGGGAGCCCTTGCTGTGCACTTCAACTATATGGGGGGGGTCTCCTCTCTGTGGGCCCAGACCAGCCCTCCCCCCTAGGGCCTCCAGGGGGCGGTCTTTCCCTGCACGCAGAGCTGGCCAGCCAAGGTCCAAGTGTGGACGCAACCTTTGGATACCGAAAGGACCGTCCATCTCGTGCCTGGAGCGCCCAGCGGGTGGGTTTTCTTCAAGGGGTTGCGAGATGGGGGGGGCTTCCTACTGGATCTACTTTTCATACTCCCCCCCCCCACAAACGGGGGCATTTGGCCTCACTCCCCGCTACCAAAAAATCCATTTGTGGCACCAGAACTCCAAGCCAGCCCTGTCAGGGTTGTGGGGGGGAAGATATCACTGATTGAAGGTCTTAAGGACTGGAAAATCCCAGAGAGGGACATACCCATCTTCCAGTCAGACCCTCTCTGCAAGGCTTCCCTCCCCACCACCACTTTCTTGCCTTGGGGGAGACGGATCCCATTCCTCCTCATGGGGGAGGGCAGCAACCAAGTTGCCTGAGTCCCACAGAGTCCTTCTAACTCCCCGTACAGTCCCCTCCCCGAAGCTGTACAGTTCAGGGGGTGGGCTTGGCAGTTCACCCCAGCTGGCCCATTCGAGCTCTGTGGCTAAGCCCAGCCCTTCGCGAGAGGAGAGCTGCTGAACTCGGGCACTGCCCCCTACCTGCCTTCCCTCCCCCAGGACTCACTGTGAAGATGTTGGACCGGCGTTTGGACTGCTTGCGGATGGGGGTGGGGGTGTTGGAGGCCGCGATGGTCTCGATCCGCAGCTCCCGCTGGCTGATGCTGGGCGTGGAGGGCACCGAGGACGAGTAGTCGCTGAAGGCCCCACCCCCGTTGGCAGCCTGAGCACAAGTGGGCAAGCTGTGAGCCATGGGATCCCAGGCCGGCTGCCCAACCCTGGCCCTGTCTTTTGCCTAAGCAAAACATCTGCCCCCCACCCTGGCTAAAAACCCCTGTTCCTCTCCTCCCACTTCTGTCACCTGGCCTGGCCAGCCGCTGTGCCCCCTCTTACTCAGGGTGATGGAAGTGGGGACACCAACCGTAATCCTAATAGCCACCCCCAGGGCCCATGCTGCTCTCCCCGTGCCCCACCTCAAATTCTCAGGCAGCAGGAATCCAAGGCCCTCTCCAAGGAACCCACTCCCCACCCTCAGGAGGCAGCCCTGGGACAGCTGCCCAGGCACCGGAAACTACCAGGACAGAGTTTCCCAACCCAGATGGTTTGGCGCCCCAGCAGGAGCCATGGGGCGCCCCTCTTAGACCATACACCTGGCCAAGGAGGGCGGCCTAAACCCACACAGCAGCCAAAAGGAAACAGGGTGCCTAAGGAAAGTGAGTGGGGGTCCCAAGCCCCGGGGGGGCATTTGCTCGGGGCAGAAAGGATCCCAAGATCCTGACCAGATGCCTGCCATGGCCTCTCTCTGCCTCACACAAGGCAGCGCACACAGGATTCCCGGAAGCTGCACTGTGCCCACCACCATCCCACACGCCCACCCTCCGCAAGTGGGCCCCCCTCTGCTCAGCCCCACCTGGTTGATGTGGACAGCGGGCACGGAGGCGGCCGAGACAGAGGAGTGGCTGGGCGAATTGGGCAGCGACTTGCAGGGCCCGATGGAGAGCTGCTGCTTCTTCCGTAAGGCCACCACCTTTTGTGCCACTGGGGGTGGGGTGGGCAGAGAGAGAGGGGGGGGGAGAGGCTGTTTGAACCGGCCACGGGCACAGGAAGAGCAGCCCTGGGCAGGAGACCATCTCCCCCCTCCCCTCCCAGGTTCCCCTCTGTCCTACCATCCTGGAAGACGCGTTCCACATTCAGCCCATAAGTAGCACACGTCTCGTAGTAGGTACAACGCTTCAGGTCGTTTGAGAGCTTCCTGGCCCGGGAGTCATCAATCACCCGGGGGTTGGTGGCGCTGATGGCATCTGTGTGGGGGGCACAGATGGGGCAGGAGCCGCTCTGAACCGGGGGTTGCTCTGAACCGGGGGTTTAAGGTCCCCTGCACCCCCCAAGCAGCAGAGAGAGTCTCCTGGCCTTGCCAGAGGACGGAACCAAGGGAGGGAGGTTGGTAACTGGCCCACACGGCAAGGGCTCCAGGATGCCAGCCCTGCGAGGAAGGGATCCAAAGCTGGCTGAGCCACAGCACCCAACCTCCACCCACCCCCAGCTGAAATCTAAGGGTTAAGGACCTCAGGGAAGGGTAGTATCAAAGCCCCCCTCCACTTTGTGCCCTGCCGGCAAAAGGAACTGAGAATTGAGGAGGCTCATGGGCAAAGACCCCTTCTGAAAGGAGGGAGGGGGGAGTCCCCATCCCCAGCTCTACCACGCTGGGGGTGATTGTAGTCCTGGGCCAGAACACAGTCGGTCGGCTACCGTCCCTTCCAATAGAGGCCCTCAGCCACCATCCTTCCCTGATGATCAGTGAACCCGGCCTACCTTGTGTGCCTACAAGCACCATGGGCACCTCCGAAGTGTTCCGGTAACTGCAGAGGCGCAGATAGTAGTTGTACACTGTTTGGAAGCTGATCTCATCCTCCAGGCTGAAGACGAAGACCACCGCGTCTACCCAGGCGGCGAACTGGAAGAGGAGGACCGGGGATGATCAGGGAGGCGGGAGGTCTCAGGGCCAGGCCAGTATTTGACTGGCAAGTTCCGTGCGGCCGAGAGAAGAGCACCCGGGAGCTGCCAGTTGTCGGCTAGCCCCTTGTACCAGGGAAAGAGTGGGGGTGGGGAGAGGTGCCCTACTTGCAGCTCGGGGGGTCCCCCTTCATCGCGAATCAGCAAGAGGTAACTTTGTCCGTCCACCACAATCTCCTTCTTGAATCGGCCGCCTGATGATGGGGAGAGAGGTGCCGGATCAGTCTGCGGGACCCGTCCCTCCTGGGCAAACTTCAGATTGGGGCAGGAGGCCCCAGACCATGCTCCCTCACCCTGTTGGGTCAGTCCCTCCTGCTGCAGGCTCCATGAAGGCGGGTGGGATCGAGACTCCCCAAGAAAGCAAAATTCCCCCTCCCCAATTTCTGAGGAGCCAGGAGGGGAAGCCCCTCCTCCTGCTCCTGAGGACACAGGAACCCTCTGGTGTGGCACAGCCCACCATCCCGCCCCACAGAAGGCCAGCCTGGCACAGAACTGCTTGCCAACCGCAACACCCTCCACAGAGAGGACTGCCACACTTCTGGGGTGGGGGGTTGGGCTGGCTAGGAAGTTCCCCCCTTCCGCTGGACTCCCAAAACCAGATGCAACCACACAGGGTCCACCTGTGCCCTGCATAATATCCCAAAAGCAGGGAGGATTCCGTTCAAGTACAACCCCTCCGCAGTTTGTAAAATAAGGACTTTCAAGGAGCTTCCTGGCACCCAAGAGACCCCCCCTATCCCCTTCCCAGGAAGGCTGGAACAGGTCCAGGAGGGGAGCCAAGAGAGGGGCTGCCCCCACTTGGCCAAAGAGAGGAGAGGTGGGCTGAGGACACACCCTTCCCTGTGGGGAGACAGGGAACACGGGAGGGGGGGTGTCCCTCCGTTACTTCTCTTGGCCCTTTCATTGGCTTGGGGGCGGGGGCTGCGCTGGGGGCTTCTGCTTGCAATGGGGAGTTCTTTGGTGCCCCCTTTTCTCTTGCAGGACCCCCCACCCTTCCCAGCCCACCCCAGGGGCGGCCACTGACCTTCCGGGGATTCCTCCTGCACGTAGGTCCCTGTGAGGTAGCGATGCACCAAAGCCGACTTCCCGCTGGACAGGTTACCCACAATCCCCTGCAAGAGAAAGGGGAGCCTGAGGACAACCCCCACCCCCCCATCCGGAGATGCCCTCCCCCAGCGATGGCCAGGGAAGAGGGAAGCCCCTGAATGCCCGAATTTCAGCGAACTGAGGCCCACGAAGACTTCTGCCCTCAACACTCTCCTCCGGCCACAGAGGGGTACCCCGAGACTCACCAGACGTGCCAAGCAAGCACTGGAGAAGCCCACCCAATCAGTGGGTTATGAGCGCAAGATGCCACACAGGGGCATTTCTCCCCCCCACCCCCACAAGTGCTCAGCCCGCACCCTAACTCAAAGATCTGTGCCCACCCTCTGTGCTCCTGAGGCATGGCAGTTCCTTTTGCCAGGGTTCAGCTGCAGATATTGTGTGCATGGGGGGGGGGAAGTGACCCTGTGTAGACCCAGCAGGCCCCACTTCTGGGACTTTCTGCCCTGTGGCCCCGCCTTCCCTGCCATCCACCCTCCCGGGTTTCGAAGTCTCCTGAAAGGGGGTGTAAATTCTCTCTCCCCCCCATGGCAGAGCTAAAGCCTCCCCTTTCTAACCATTCAGGAGGAGCTGGAAGGTCTTCGAGGACTCATTTGTGGGGGACCTGGCTAAACTTGGGGAGGGGGCTTCCAGAGAGGTGCATCTGTGAGAGGAGCATTTGCAAAGGGCCAGCGGAGGGTGGGAGCAGGACCCTCTCTAAAAGGGGAGGGGGATTTCTAAGGCAGATCCAAAAGGAAGTGAGACAGATCTGAGGCGTGGTCCCCACCCCACCCCAGAGCCTGGCTTCCTTCCCCCCTCCCCCAACAACAGAATAGAACGGGTGGCAGAAGTAACCCCTCTTGGCCACCGGGGGGCGTGTGAGGCCCGTCTTTGCAGGAAGTTCACCTGCCCCCTCCCCCTTTGCTTACCACTTTAAGCTCCGGCACAGAGCGACTCAAAGTCCATTCCTGGCTATTCACAAAGGAGTCTGTAGGGGGCGAGAGAGAGTGAAAGAGGGTCACACCCACGGCCCACCAGAGGGCAGGAGTGGGGTTGCTCCCCTCCCACAACCGCCAGAGATGGCTCCCAAGACCCCCTCCAGCCCTGCATCCCAAAGGCCCGGCTTTTTGTCCCGAGACCCTTCCTCCGGCCCCACGGCTCTTCTGCTGCCCCAGGGACCCCAGTGGGTGCGATGCCCCACCCAGAAGACCTCAGCCGCTTCCTCAGCCTGCCGCATCCCCCCTCCCATGCCAGGAGGCACCAGACATTTGGGCAGATGTGGGGGGCAAAGGCTTCTGGCCCCAGTCTGCATTGTGGGGGGGGGAAGGGGGGAAGAGGCAAATGAGTGGGGGTTTTGGGACACTAGCTAGGCAGGGGACTAGGGAGGGGTCGATGTGGCCATTTGGGGGTCTCTGCTGCCCCTTACATGCTGGGCAGGGAAGAGTGGGCTGTCAGGGGTCTTGACCGGATGGGGGTGGCACATCTTCCGCAGCCAAGGGGCAACTCTCGTCCTAACGCAGACTCGGGGCCAGGAGACTCCTCCCTCCTCTCCCAAATTCTCCCCTTCCTCGTGGCTTGAAAGACCCCCTAAGAGCCACAGCTTTGGGGGCATCAGCCTAGTGGGGGGGCACCTGCTCCCTCCCCCTTTATGGAGCAGAAGGACAGCACTTGGGGGGGGCGGGCAGAAGCCCCCTTCAGCAGGAAGAAAAAACATTTTGGGGAGGGGGGGATGACTCAGAGACCCCTCAGTGGGGAAGAGGCCTCATTCTTCCTGTCTGCAGAGGTGTCAGGAAAGGAGGGGCTGGAGGCTCACACAACTCTGTCCTGTCCTGCCCCTCCTGTCACTAAACGGAGCAGAGTCCGGGTAGGGGGGGCTGGACCACAAGTGACCCACTTACCAGAACACGAGTGTGAATCCTCCCTTGGCCCCCTCCCACTTGGATTCCCCCTCATTCGGAGACCCTCGGTTGCCTCCCCCCCTCATAGCCTCCCCCCCCCACACACAGAAAGAGTGCGCCCTCCCAGTCGACTGAGCTAGTTGCATGCCCAGTTGTCCCCTCCCCATGCCCACACGGGGGTCCCCCACTGCCAGGGCTCTGCCGTGTCCACAAGCCATCCTAAGAAGGGCCCACGAAGCTCATCTAGTCCCCCCTCGGCCATCCGCTCCCGTCAGGAAGCATCCAGAGCAGGAAATGGATGCCCCCCCCTCCAAGTAACCCTCATGGGAGCAAACCCTAAATGCACTTTCCACACCCCACGTCTCCCCTCCGCACCCCCCAAAAGAGAGAACCTGATTCTTGAAGAAAGCGCATAGCTCCCTCCCTCCCTGTTTCTCTGCAACAACGACCCTGCAAGGTAGGCAGGGCCAATGCAATCAAGCAGTTTCCACAGCCGGGGTAGGGGGGGCAGGCCTTGAACTTGGGTCCCTGAGGAATCACGCCAATCACTCCCCACCCTGGTAAGGCAGCAGCACCTAAGTCCGTCTGCCCGGAGTGGCAGTGCCCTCCCCCCAAGCAGGGCCTGCCAAGGCCCTCAAAGATGGGAGGGAAAGCAAAAGCCCCCCCCCCCCCAGCACCATAGTAGGACCAGATTCCTTAATCCCAGGGGACACCGGAAGGGGTGCAGGAGGGCAGACCCTGGCCCCAGAGATGGGGGGGCAGTTGATCTCCGCTGCAAGATATGCCCCACTGACCTCTGGATCCCCCTCCCCCGCACAGTCTGCCTGCACAGCAGCTCCTAGCTGGGCGACACCCAAACTGGTTCCACAGGTCTCTTCCTGTCAAAGCAGCAGGGCCTCCCCGCACAGCCCCCCCAAAGCAGAGGAGCGGGAGGGGGGTCACTTTCTCCACCGTGAGGCAGGAGAGCGTCCCTCTGTACTGCTGGTGGGGGAGGGCACAACACTCCTCAGAGTAGCCAAGTGGGGGAGGGGGGAGTTAGGGAGCCCCTCCCCAGGGCTGCACCCCGCCCACCCCGAAGCCCCTTGGGATCCAGCATCCCTCCTCCCTTTCCAACAGCTGGGGGGGCATCTTGGCACACACTTCTCTGCCAGGTCAAAGAACCTGTTTGCCACCCCTGCCCCTCCCCCTGGGCTTTGGCTCTGTTCTATCACGCCCCGGCCCTGCCCTGCCCTGCCCAGGCAGGCCCTGTCAGGCTGTTCCCCCCTCCAGCGCCCCCCTTGCCTTCCTCGGAAGCTGAGGCCCCCCCCCAGTCATTCTGCCCCTTTAGCTGGAGAGCCAGTGGGGGAAAGGAGCCCCCTTGTTGGGAGCCCGATGTGGTGGGGGGAGGCCAGCGGGCCCCAACTGGCTGTGGAACAGCAGGACCAATCCAGCCAGAGTGGCACATCACCTGGCAGCTGGCAGAGGCGGCACTGCCGTTCGGCCCCTCCTCCCCTTTCCTGCTGGGACCTGCCCCCGAAAAACTGCCAACCCTATAAATGGCATCACCCCCTTGGCAGAGGCAAGAGAGTTGCCTGGGCCCGTCCTCCCTCCACCACTTTCCTTCCTGGGCCCGCCCTCTGCCACTCTGCCTCTCGTGCCATCCTTCTACACACACCCGGCCCGCCTGGCATTTCAGGGTGTGCCCCCCAAAGGCTGGGCTTTGGAAAAGGGGTGGCACAGACCAGAAGGGGACCTTCTCCTCCCAATTGGGGGGGGGGGAGAAAACCTCCTCCAGGTTGATTCCACCTGCCCTGTGACCCAGCTCTGCAAGTGGGCATCCCCCCCTCACCTTTGCCCCCAAAATAGCGGGCGAGAGGGAAAACAGGCCAACCACTCTCTAATCCTCACCTTCCTCCCTCCTCCCCCACGCAACACTTCCCAGCAGACTTCCGGTTTGGCATTTGCACACACACACACACAGTCCTGCTTCCCACTGCTTGGCATCCCACCCGGCCCTGCCAGGGTGCAGAAACCTTCACCCAAGCAAGAATCGGAGTCACCGAAAGAGACGCCTTGGTGGGGGTTCCCAGAGACTGCCAGCGATGCCATGCCATGCTCTACCCCTCCCCTTTGCCGGAGTCCTTAAGGACGGCCCCACCAGGGGGGGGTGCTCAGCAGCCGTAGTGGGCAAGGTGGAGGCACCTTCCACCCACCCGGGTTTTTGGGGAAGACTGGAACTCCCATCGCCCTCTCCAAACTGAGAGGAAGGCCCCTCACGGAGAGCATCAGAAGGGGGGAGGGAGTTCAGGCAAGCACTGGGGTGGGGCGGGAGAGGCAGAGACAGACCCACCCCCCATCTGCACTGTGTGGGGGGGGGGCAGCCAGGATGGGACCCTCTCCAAGCACTGAGGGCCTGGGCTAGCTCGTTTTCTGGGGGCGGGAGGGGGGTGGGCTTTACAGATGTGGCCTGCTGTAGACCCTACCCCCCCTCCCTAAGCGCCCTGTCCCCCCAGCTTCTTACCGGGCCGTCGATGGGCCATCAGGACTGGTTCGCCTCCCCTCCGGCTCCAAAGCAGAGCCGTCCCACCGCGGGGCTCCAGCCCCGGGGCCAAGGGCCGGCCGGCTAAGCGTTCCCGGCCTCGGAGGCGGCTGCCCAGCTGTTTCCAGAACCCTCCTCCTCCTCCTCTTTCCGAACCGGTTGATCCAAGCAGGTCCCTCTTGCTGGGACACGGGTACAAATAAGCGGCGTCGCCCTCGCTGCGGCTCCGGAGCCGAGTCGGCCTCAAGAACCCGGAGCCGGCCCGCTGAAGTTCGTTTCCCCCGCGGCGCAGACGGAAGCTGAAACTTTTCCGCAAATTGCTCAGCCGCCGCGGGGCCGACCCGTCGAAGAGCTTCCACCGCCGGCGACTGCCCCACAGCGAGCCCCCCCGCAGGAAGCCCCCCGCTCCGCCCCCGCCCCCCTCTTCTTCGCCGGCCGGGAAATCCGCTGGGCCTTTCCCCGCGTCCGCTACGTCGGGCCGGCGAGGCGAGCGCAAGCCAAGCAACTCCAGCCAGCCGACGCGGGGACGGGCCGGGGTCTCCGAGGGACGAGACGGGGATCCGGCGGGGCTGCTGAGCCCGTTGCCCGGAGCGCAGAAGCTCTTGGGCCGCCGCTTCTGCTTCTCCGCTGCTTTCAGGGCCGCTTGGACGGCCGGCACGTCCTCCAAGTCCAGGGAGTCGCAGACGCTGACCGCCCGGCGGGGAGCGGCCGGCGGGGTGACCCGGGACAGGGGTCCCCCCCGGCGCCAGCCCTCCGCCATGCTCCGCCGACGGGAGCGCGGCGAGGCTCCCCCCGGCCTGCCCGCCTCGGCATCGCCCGCCCCGCAGACGACATGCCCCAACTTGGTCCCGCGGGAGCGGCCGCGGCACCCTGCAAAGCCCGGCGCGGATCCAGCCTTGCGATCTGCCCGCGATCCGGAGTTACGCCGGAAAGACGGGATGGGGGTTGAGTTCCCGGGGACGGGTTGCGCAGGAGGGGAAGCCCCCCCCTCTGCCTCTTCCTGAACTCCCCCCACCATCGCTTCCTCCCTTCCGCTCTGAGTGGGTGGGGGGGGAGAGGAAGAGCAGGGGTGGTCCTCGGCTTACAACGCTTTGTTTAGTGACCGACTGAAAAGAGCCACACCAGATCGTTTCTCGGCAGCGTTCCCCGGGGTCACGTGAACAAAATGTGGACTGTTCTGCAATTGACTCGTATTTACGACGGTCGCAGCATCACGTGATTCAAATTCAGAGCTTGGCAACTGACTCATATCTACGACGGTTGCAGCATCACACAATTAAAATTCGGACACTAGGCAACTGGCTTGTATTTACGACGATCCCAGCGCCCCCCCCGTCTCAAATTGAGACGCTTGGCAACTGACTCGTATTTACGATGGTCGCAGCATCCTGGATCTAAATTCGGACGCTTGGATCAAAATTCAGATGCTTGGCAACTGACTCGTATTTACTACGGTCCCAGCGTCCCACCTTGCTAGGGGTTCCCCTGAATCCCTTCTAGCTCCATGGGCTGCTCCCATGACGAAGCATCAACCTGATTGGGTGCCAGTTCCCTAAGGGGCACCCCCATTGGCTGGGGTGTCTGTGGAGGGATGAGCCTCGGGCATCCCGGCCTGCAAAGGGGCATATAGAAGCACCCCCACTACACCCAGAGGTCACCTCCTGCCCCTCCCCCCGCCACCCCGACTCTTGGAGGTCAAAATAAGGTTTCCAAGTCAAAGGCGCTGGGGGGGGGGTGGAATCCCGAGAGAGCCACCAAACTGATCCCTCGTCCCAGAGAGGCATCCCGGAGTGGCTTCCTTCCTTCCCGAAACGAGCCCCCTCCCAAAGCAAGGGAAAGCAGTGTTCAGAAGGCTTCCGAGCCACTCCCCTCGACTGAAAGACCAGCGTGCAGAGCGGTGCTGTGGCCACCGGAGGGCAGCAGAGACCAGCAATGGAGGCGCTGCCTGGGGAGGAAGAGGGCAGGTAGAGGCAGCTACAGTTGTGCTCATAAGTTTACATACCCCTGGCAGAATTTATGATTTCTTGGCCATTTTTCAGAGAATATGAATCATAACACGAAAACTTTTCTGTCACTCATGGTTAGTGTTTGACTGAAGCCATTTATTATCAACCAACTGTTTACTCTTTTTCAATCATAATGACGACAGAAACTACCCAAATGACCCTGATCACGTTTACACACCCCAGTTCTTAATATGGTGTATTGCCCCCTTTAACATCAATGACAGATTGACATCTTTTGTGGTATGTGTGGATGAGGCTCTTTATCTTCTCAGATCGTAAAGCTGCCCATTCTCCTGGCAAAATGCCTCCAGATCCTGTAAGTTCTTGGGCTTTCTTGCATGAACTGCACATTTGAGATCTCCCCAGAGTGGCTCAATGATATTGAGGTCAGGAGACTGAGATGGCTACTCCAGAACCTTCACTTTATTCTGCTGTAGCCAATGCCAGGTCGACTTAGCCTTGTGTTTGGGATCATTGCCATGTTGGAATGCCCAAGCATGTCCCATGTGCAGCTTCCGGGCTGATGAACACAAATTGTCCTCCAGTATCTGCATTCATCGTGCCATCAATTCTGACCAAATGTCCTGTGCCTTTGTAGCTCACACATCCCCAAAACATCAGCGATCCACCTCTGTGTTTCACAGTAGGAATGATGCACTTTTCATCATAGGCCTTGTTGACTCCTCTCCAAATGTAGCATTTATGGTTGTGGCCGAAAAGCTCAATTTTGGTCTCATCACTCCAAATGACTTTGTGCCAGAAGGTTTGAGGCTTGTCTCTGTGCTGTTTGACATATTGTAAGCGGGATACTTTGTGGCATTTGTGTAGTAATGGCTTTATTCTGGCGACTCGACCATGCAGCCCATCTTTCTTCCAGTGCCTTCTTATTGTGCCTCTTGCAACAGCCACACCACATGTTTTCAGAGTCCTGTATTTCACCTGAAGTTATTTGTGGGGTTTTCTTTGCATCCTGAACAATTTTCCTGGCAGTTGTGGCTGAAAGTTTAGTTGGTCTACCTAAACGTGGTTTGGTTTCAATAGAATCCCTCATTTTCTACTTCTTGATTAGAGTTTGAACACTGCTGATTGGCATTCTCAATTCCTTGGATATCTTTTTATATCCCTTTCCTGTTTTATACAGTTCAACTACCTTTTCCCGCAGATCCTTTGACAATTCTTTTGCTTTCCCCATGACTCAGAATCCAGAAACGTCAGTGCAGCACTGGATGAAGGATGCAAGGGTCTGTCAGGAGGCCAGAAACTCATTGACCTTTTATAAACACACACTAATTACATGCAAACAGATCACAGGTGAGGATGGTTACCTGTAATGGCCATTCACACCCCTTTGTGTCAACCTGTGTGCATGTTATCAGGCCACAATCACCGGGGTATGTAAACTTTTGATCAGGGTCATTTGGGTAGTTTCTGTAGTCATTATGACTTAAAAAGAGTAAACACAATTGATTGATAATAAATGGCTTCAGCCAAACACTAACCATGAATGAAAGAAAGGATTTTGTGTTATCATTCATATTCTCTGAAAAATGGCCAGGAAATAATAAATTCTGCCAGGGTATGTAAACTTATGAGCACAACTGTATACCCACAGGGTTTTTTTTTAAACACAGTTAAACCCTAAAAAAAACCCCTATTTTTGGAAGTTAAGTTGAGTAAAGTTAAATTAAATTGAGTTGAGTTTTGATTTGAGTTTTGAGTCAACTTAAATTGAGAAAATTAAACTAAACTAAACTAAACTAAACTAAACTAAACTAAACTAAACAGGTTGACTCAGCCTTCCATCCTTCCGAGGTGGGTACAATGAGGACCGAAATTGTTGGGGGCAATATGCTGCCTCTGTAAACCACTTAGAGAGGGCTGGAAAGCACTATAAAATGGTATATAAGACTAAGTGCTATTGCTAAATTGAGTTGAGTTTTGAGTTGAGTGTTGATTGAGTTGAGTTAAATTAAGTTGAGTTGGGTAAACTTAAGTTAAGTTAGTTAAATTAAACCAAAAAAAGTCAAAATTAAACTTTAGGTTAGGTTAACTAAATGTCAGGTTAAAAAGATTTTTACTTTTTTTTTGAAGTTTAAAAAAAAGTGTTCAAACTTAACTTAAACAACGTTTTAAAGTGAGAAACTCTCTCTTTTTTTTTTTTAAGCAATTTTTCATCATATTTTGATCCAGGTCTCTCTACTTTCCTTTTTTGACTTGTTCTATATAACCTGTAAGCCAGCCAGAGTCACCTCGCAAGGGGAGATATGGCGGCGTTAAAAAATTCAAATATCAAAAAGGAGGAAAAGGGAGGAATGGGGCAGGAACACCCCTCGTGGTCCAGAAGAGACTCTGGAACCCCAGAAAAATCTTCTGACACCCCCACCCCACCCCCGAGGGACACCCCTGGACGGAGGATCCTGCCCCTGCCCTGGATAAGAGGAATTGTGTGTATATGTGAGGAGGGGGATGTTGGGAGGGGGAGAGGCAGAGATCAAAGGCTCCTGCCTGAGAAGGGCAGAAGGGGAGGGCTGCTCCCTTTCTGGGTCCCAGGTAACTGAAAGACCCCCAAGACTGTAATCCTCCCCTCCCATTGATTCTCCCAAGGGGACCCCAAACCTAATAAGTGTAGAAACCGGAGGGAGAAAATCAACTAAAGGGGCTGTTTTGTCCATTTTAACAACAATAACAACAAAGAGCCGGGAGCCTTGGAGCCTGGATAGCTCTGTGGACAAGGCACTGTAATTTAATACCAGCTGTCTGTAATTAGTAAGTTTGAATCTCACCAGGCTCAAGGTTGACTCAGCCTTCCATCCTTTCTAAGGTAGGTAAATTGAGGACCCAGTTTGTGGGGGCAATAAGCTGACTTTGTATAAAAATATAAAAATGTATGAAGGCTATTGCTTAACGCACTGTAAGCTGCCCTGAGTCTCCGGAGAAGGGCAGCATATAAATCAAATTAAAAAAAACAAAACAAAATTGGGTTGCCCCATTGGTCGGAGAAAATGGCAAGATGCCCATGGGCCCCTCCGGTTCTCCTGCCTCCCTCCCCAAAAGGAGTTGGGTTCCAGAGGGCCGACGGAGGGCAGGAGGGGAGATGGGTGGGGAGCCCTTGGCCACTGGAACTCTCCAGGATTGGGCCCATCCCATCTATAGGAGTTTCCCTTGGAGCCCCCAGGGGGGATTTGTTGGCAGGGGGGCTGCCAGGGGCCTGGAGAAGTCTTCCGGCCTTCAAAAGAGGAGGGGGCAAGAAGGGCAATGGGCAAGCCTGGACCAAGCCAGCCTGTCCGCAATATCCGTCCCAGCTCCAAAACAAGGATTAACCATGGTTAATTGGTGAGCATATCAATCCAGAGGAATGCCGCGATTTTCCCAGGGGCTTCCAGGAGACGAACCCTCCCCTGAAGAAAATGGCTGCGGTCGAAAGGCCCTCCCCCGGTTGTGGCCTTGAAATGGAAATCTCCCCCTTTTTCTTACTGCCTTGGGCCCATTATATCCTCTCTGGAAGGGACCCCCAAACCTGTGCTCAGCAACCCGCGGCTCTGGAGCCGCATGTGGCTCCTTCATCCCTCTGCTGCGGCTCCCTGTTGCCGCCACAATTTTGAGAGGAGCTTCCAGTTATGGGGAGAAAAAGCACGGCGCACCAGGAATCGGGATCGTTCCTTCCAAGCTGGCTGCAGCTGCACCGCCGTCACCGTCTCGGCCGCGTTCCCGAGGAACGGCTCTATCCCGACATCCAGAGCGAGGCATGGCTTAGCTCAGCCGGGCCAGTTTTCCAACTCTGCTCTGGACACTTTGGAGATATACTGACCTCTCCAATATTAGATATTGCCTCACTGCCTTTATTCTTTCTACTCAGTCACATAAACAGTGGCATTTATTTAAAATCAAAATCAGACAAAGGATTAGGGCCACTTAGTAAGGCCGCCCCCGGAATCCTGCATCTAGTTTTGGTCACCAGGTTACAAAAAAAGAGGTTGAGACTTTGGAAAAAGTGCAAAGAAGAGCAACTATGATGATTAAAGGCCCGGAGACCAAAACATATGAAGAACGGTTGCAGGATTTGGGCCTGGCCAGTCTAGAGGAAAGAAGGACTGGGGTGGGTGGGGGGGCACGACATGATAGCAGTATTCCAGGATTTGAAGGTCTGCCCTAAAGAACAGGGGGTCCACTTATTTTCCAGAGGACCAGAGTCAAGAAACATTGGATGGAAACTAACCAAGGAGAGAAGCAACCTGGAATTAAGGAGAAACTGCCTAATGATGAGGACAATTAACCAGTGGGACAGCTTGCCACCAGAGGCTGTGGGCGCTCCGGCACTGGAGGTTTTTAAGAAAAGACTAGACAGCCACTTGTTTGGCATGGCATGGGGTCTCCTGCTTGAACAGGGGGTTGGACTAGATGACCTCCAAGGCCCCTTCCAACTCTGTTCTTCTATAATTCTGTAAGGGTCTCCTGCCGGAACAGGGGATTGGTCTAGAAGACCTCTGAGGTGCCTTCCCACTCTCTTCCGATTGATTGATAGATAGGCAGGAGGATCCAGACTATCCTTGCATGGCCAAAGCCTCCATGGGCCATATTCATACTCCCAGAACTCACAAATATTCAAGTTCACCCCAAGTAACCTCACAAGACCATCCGTCAGTCGTCCTCCACAAAGTTTGCCCAACTGTGCGCACAACTCCGGGTAGAACTGAGCCGCTTTGTCCTCCAGGTGCCTAGAAAATTCCGCCCAGCACTCCCCCACCAAGCCTGCCCCCCCACTTGGCCCTCCTCTCTTAATTTAGCCTATTTTTATTAAAGCCAGCTTTGCCCGCTCTGCCAGGGACCAACTGCTCAGCAGAACTAGAACTAGAACTAGGACAGAAGAGAACGGACTAATACGGCAGAGTATAGAATAGGCTAAGGTTAGGACAGGGGTCAGCAACCTGTGCCTCTCTTTCACCCCTCTGCTGCGGCTCCCTGTCACTCAAAATATGCGTCACAACCGCCAATATGTGACACCCACCGGCACGCAATTTATTGAGGTTTTCAACCCCCAGTAGGCCAACCATGGATAAATCCAAGAAAAGAAAAGTTTCAGAAGAAAACACAATGCTTAATTCAACCACATCTGCTAGTTTTGTGGCCGCTCAAGAAATAGTCAGGGACGGGAAGGGTTTTGTGGCTCCCGGTGTTTTCTTTTCTGTGGGAAAAGGGTCCAAATGGCTCTTTGAGTGTTTAAGGTTGCAGACCCCTGGGTTACAGTTAGTCGTTAGTCGTGCTAGTCGTTCCCGACACTAGGGGGCGGTGCTCATCTCCGTTTCAAAGCCAAAGAGCCAGCGCTGTCCGAAGACGTCTCCGTGCTCATGTGGCCGGCATGACTCAATGCCAAAGGCGCACGGAACGCTGTTCCCTTCCCACCAAAGGTGGTCCCTATTTTTCTACTGGCCTTTTTTACCTGCTTTCGAACTGCTAGGTTGGCAGAAGCTGGGACAAGTCACGGGAGCTCACCCCGTTACGCGGCACTCGGGATTCGAACTGCTGAACTGCTGATCTTTCGATCAACATGCTCAGCGTGTTAGCCATGTCCCTTAGGATAGGATAGGATAGGATAGGATAGGATAGGATAGGATAGGATAGGATAGGATGATAGCAATAAAATAGAAATGAATTAGAAATAGAATAGAAATTAGAAATAGAATAGAATACAGAACAGAATTAGAAATAGAACAGAACAGAACAGAACAGAAATAGCAGGGTTGGAAGGGATCTTGAAGATCTTCTAGTCCAACCCCCTGCTCAAGCAGGAGACCCTACCATTTCAGACAAATGGTTATCCAGTCTCTTCTTCAAGTGATGGAGCATTCACAACTTCTGGAGGCAAGCAGTTCCACTGGCTAATTGTCCTCACTGTTAGGAAGTTTTTCTTTAATTCCAGGTTGCTTCTCTCCTCGATTAGTTTCCATCCGTTCTTTATCTTGCCTTCTGGTGCTTTGGAGAATAGCTTGACTCCCTCTTCTTTGGGGCAACCCCTGGGATATTGGAAGACTGCCATCTTGTCATCCTTAGTCCTTCTTCTCATTAAACTAAACAGACTCAATTCCAGCAACCGTACTTTATATGTTTTATCCTCCGGGCCTCGAATCCTCCCAGTTGCTCTTCTCTGCACTCCTTCCAGAATCTTGACATCCTTTTTGTAATGTGGCGACGACAACTGGATGCGGGATTCCAGGTGCGGCCTTACTTAAGGCTTTGCAAAGCATCCCTAACGCTTCCCGTGATTTTGATTCTCTGCCTCCGTTTATGCAACCCAGGATTGTATTAGCTTTTTTGGCTGCTGCCACACACGACGTTCAAGAGATCGGCCACTCAGACTCCGAGGTCCACCTACTATTGAGTGAGGTGCCACCTGTACTGGCTGTCGTGACCTCGGGAAACTGCCCATGTGGATCTACCCCGGGGTGGGCAGCCTAAGGAAGACCCCGGATGGCCTGGGGCAGATCCCTGGCCTCTCCTATAAGGAAGACAGGGGCCGATCCTCCAGTCCCTGAGAATCCTCAAGGGCGAGAGAGTTGGGGAGAGGACCTGAAGGGAAGCAGGCCAGGAGGGCTAAATCCAGAGGTGAAATGCTACCGGTTTGCACCGGTTCACGTGAACCGGTAGTAATAAAAGCTACCGGTTCGTCTGAACTAGTATTTCTGACGATCAACTGTACTGCATGATTTATATTCGTGAGAAAGCAGGAAATCCTGCTTTCTAGTGAATCTAAATTGCACGGCACAGCTCTTCCCCACATCCACTGTTCTACTTACCTTCAAAAGGCTCCTTTTTCCGCATGAAGTGCACATTTGGCATGCACCACACATGCACGGACAGCGAACGGTTGGCAACCCACAGAGGATTTCACCATAGGCTAAATCCATCCACAGGTCCTGGGAAGCACGGGGACGTTCAGGAGAGAGCACAAATTTGCAATCCTGATTTCAGCCCTACAGGCCAGAAAACTGGCATCACAAGATCCATATTTCCATTGGGATGGGCTCTAATATCCATGTCTAGCACGGCACCACGGCACCACCAATATCTCCATAGCCCACAAACAAGGCCTTCACCTCCAATTCTCTTCCGAAAGACCATCAGAGTGTCCTAAGTATCACTAAGGATGACGGTCCCATCGGACGCTGCCGGATGTCCCTTCTACGATCGTCACTGGGAGAAGTTTTATATCAAAATATGTGGTATCCTTTATAACGTGTCCATCGTCCCTTAAAACGTCAACAGAAGCCACAAAGGACTGAGAATTTCCCCGAAACTAAGTTAATCAAGTAAAAAGAGCAAATGGGGAAAAATATTTTACTCAAACTTCCTCTAACCCTCCAAATAAGTTACCGGGAGCTAATCTGCATATCAAAGGTTGAGGTCTGTCAAAACCAATAGAGTTAATTCCATTCGGTCTCCCAACAGAACTGCTTGTTCGCAAAGAATAAACTTCATAGGTGTCTACACACATTTTTTTTTTTAATTTGATTTATATGCCGCCCTTCTCTGGAGACTCAGGGCGGCTTACAATGCGCTAAGCAATAGCCTTCATCCTTTTGTATATTTATACAAAGTCAGCTTATTGCCCCCACAATCTGGGTCCTCAATTTACCTACCTTAGAAAGGATGGAAGGCTGAGTCAACCTCAGCCTGAAGAAATTCGAACCTGCAGTAACTACAGGCAGCTGGTCTTAATAACAGGGTGCTTTAGACCACTGTACTACATATCCCTCCAGGGTCCTCCTAGAATCAGCACGTAAACACCCGCACACCCAGGACCAGCTCCTGAAATAAAAGTCGCCGTATCCCGTTTCTCTGCAGACAACCCTAAAGGTAATCTCTTTTTGTTTTTAGGGAGAAACAATTATTCTTTCCTCGCAGCTATCTGGATCTCATTTTTATTTATTTTTGCGCCGTCCCAGATCCAAGAATTCTTCCGACACCCTGGGTGGGAATGTACACCAAAATTTAGTTCAAAACTTAGTTCAGCTTCCTTCGGTCTTGAGGACGATGTTATTCTTCAGAATACGAAAAAGACCCCAGAGACCCAGCTGTCCCGGGCCTAATCCTGACTCCCCCCAAAAGAGATGGTTTATGGGGCAGGGCTCATAGCGGGCAGCTGGAAGGCACCAACAGGAGAAAAAAAAGTTTGGGTTTCAGAAATTCCAGATGGGAGTGGGTGTCATGTCCCCTGTTGGAGCCTGAATCTGTGAAGAAAAATGAGCCTTTGGGGGAAAATGGGGAGGGGCAGGCTGAGTCAAACCAGGGTTTTTCAGGATTAGGACGGCTTGTAGGTAGGGAGGAAGAGGGGGCAGGATGACCAAGAGAGGCTAAGCAGTGAACATGAGAGACAGAGCTCAGGCTATGAGCAAGGATCACCCCCTCCTGATCCTCAAGCATGGAGAGTGGAGAGAAGGCGAGAACAGTGCAGGCTGACCCGACTACAAGGCACACCTGGGGACTGAGACTTAAGGAGATACTGCGGGGAGGGGCATCTGTCGGGAACAAACACTGAATTCATGGAGTGTTGAGTGCGGTTGCCAACGTTTGAAGTTTCCTGGATTTCCTGCTTCCTTCCTGGCTTCCTGGCCTCCTCGACTGGCCCTGCTGGATTTCTTGCTTTGCAGCCATGGTGCTCAGAGTGTTGGGCTGGACTACTTGCAGCCAGAGGCTGCTGGAGGTGTATGTGCGTGTGATCACTTTGCTCTGGGATTTGCCAGAAACATGGGAGCCTTTGGGGGCATTCAGAGCAATAAAGGAGCGGTTTGAACTGTCAGCTATGCAATGCCCCAGGTAACAGTGGGCAACCTCCAGGCCTCAAACACCAGGAGGAGAGAAATGGGCACTCTGGGAAGCTGTCCTGGGACCCAAATTGCAGCCCGCCTACCCACCCACTGGCTGAGAAGCAGAGGGGAAGGATCCAGAAAAGGGAGGCTGATCACCGATGGGGAAAGCCAGCCGGGTCGGAGCTCAGAAGAAGAGGAGTAACAAACAGGGGACTGGAAGGGAAAGGCGACCCCTGTCTGACAGCCGGGTAGGGGGTGTTTCTTCTTGCACAGAAAAGTGGTAAATATGGTAAGGACGAAGCCGCGTACGGCAACATGGCTTCTCAGAGAGATGGGCAGACAAACCCGCCCCCCCTCCCCCGCCACAAGGCTGGTAAAAGGCAACAAGAATGTCACCTCGATCCCTTAACCTAGTTCAAATCTGCAAAATAATTACAGCCCGGAGAATCAGAGGAACCCAGGAACACCGGCTGCCATTTGGGAGGACCGGCGAGTGGAGTAAAGACAGTCCCGGGGGGGGGGAGCAGGAGGGGTCTCCTAGTTGCAAAAAGTTGCTTTTGGTAATTAGGTTAGGCCCCCACCCACAACATCGGCCCCTGCCGATGGTCAATCTCAGCCCAACCTGTGGCCCTTTAGCCTTAATAAATCAGAATCGGAGTAGGAAGGGACCTCGGAGGTTCTAGTCCAACTACAGGAGACCGTACACCATTTCAGAGAAATGGCTGTCCAGTCTCTTCTTAAAAGCCTCAGGTGATGAAGCCACGCACAACTTCTGGTGGCCGTTCCCCTGGTTAATTGTCCTCCCGGCTAGGAGGACAATTGTGCCTCGCCACGGCGAAGCCAGCAGTGCACAAAACCCACCCCATGCAAGCATCCCACCAGTTGAACGTGTCCCATCATCCCCTGCAGGGCTAGGTCAGCAAGGGGGGGGCAGAGAGAACAAATGATCCTGCTTGGCCCCAGGCAAAGCCGGGGCAGCCCCGGAGGTGGCGTGCAGTGTGGAACCACCTCACCGCACAGCCAAAGAGCTTCCTGCCTAAGCCACAAAGAACTTCCTGTCTGCACCGCCGGTGGGAAGGTCGACTCACAACCTACCTGGTCCACCCCCAAAAGGCTCTTAGGCCTGGAGAACCGGCCCTGCCATGGCTCGCCAGCTAGGCTTCTGCAAGGCTCTGGCTGGCTTCTGGCTTCGCCAGCTGTGGCATCTTCTCCTTGACCCCTCCCTCAGCAGAAAATCCCTGCCCCTAAACACGGGCTCTAAGCCCCATCAGGCTCTGAAGGGCTGGCCCCCTCCCAAGTTTTGAAGGCTTTCTTCCCTTGGAAATCAAGGAGGGGGCACCCGGGACAGCTCTGCCTTCCCAGGAGGGGCAGCTTTCTGCTTTCTCCCTGCCACCCCCGCCCATCCAGGCTTCCTGCCGGGAGACAGTTTCTATAGCAATGGCGGCAAAACACCGGCAGAGCTTCTGGAGGTCTGGCAGCCTGGGAAAGGTGGGGGGGGGGGGTGGCACGCGCGGCAGAAAGCCCCCTCTTGTCTGGTTAGCAGCCCACCCAGGAGGGGGGATACTGAAAGGGCGGGAGCAGAGGTGGAATCACTGCTGTGGCTGTTTCTGATGGAGGGGGGTTTGCTCATTCTGCGTCCCCCTCCCCAAAAAATGGAAGATGGGAGAGCCAGCCATGGGCAAAGGAGGGGGAAGGGGGGAACAAGGGTCTCTGGTCAGGCCTTGCCTGATCCTCCCCTCCCCCTGGCCTTAAATGACCTCCTGGTCCACTGGGGCTGCCCTATGTCCATCCCCTCTTTTCCAGCCCCACAGTGCCCCGTCCCAGGAAATGTGCCCAGATCTCCCTTCTCCTCTGAATTGCTCAAGGGGTGATCCCCCCCAAAGTGGGTCAGACCAGGAACCCCCCTCGCCCACCCAGAGAGGGTCCTGGCAGGGGGAGCACTGGCTGGAGCAGGCATCTGATGGGGGGGGTGTCAGCCCACAAGCCTGGCTGCCCCTCAAGAGGGGGGGCTTAAAGGCAAGGAGGCTGCCATCTGGGTCCTGCCAGCCACACACTCCCCACAGTGAAGTACCCTCACCCATCCTCCTCAGGGGAAGGGGCTACGTCCTGCTTGCCTCCATGCCATCTTGGCCATCCCACATCTCATCACTCTCCATCTTGCCACTCACGAGGGGGGGATTCCCACCACACCGCCATCCTTCCCCAAATAATCACCAGGCTCGCACCGAGCCCTCCTCTGCCCCCCATCAGGGTCCGGAAGGATCCATGGCAGATGCAGGCGCAGCACGAAGCCGAAACAGCCAGAACTGCAGTGCCATTCGCCATCGCCTTCCATTCTGGGAGAAGATCTTGCCCCTCGTGGCTTCCCTTCCTTCTCTCGGGTACCCCAAAGCACGGTCCCAGGGTTTCCCGGCAGAAAACACCTGGGTTTGTTACGTTGCTCCGGATCGTTATTCGCCTGCGC
This sequence comes from Pantherophis guttatus, assembly GCF_059756535.1. Taxonomy (NCBI): domain Eukaryota; kingdom Metazoa; phylum Chordata; class Lepidosauria; order Squamata; family Colubridae; genus Pantherophis; species Pantherophis guttatus. The sequence continues at coordinate 160,206,159 of NC_142066.1, read as the reverse complement.
CATAGGCTCAGAACCCGCCTTTCTGATGGGAAAGGGGGCGCTGGCGTCCCAGAAGACCCCCGAAGGGCTCCTTTTGGAAACCATGAGCCCAAACCGAACACCAACAGCACCCTAATGCAGCCAAGACGCCAGAAGAGACCAAACGGGGAACGCCGGCCTTCCGAAGCCCGGGAAGACCAAAGGACCAAGGGCGGGAAACTGAGATACACCCAATTGAATGCCTATCCCAACGGATCGAAGGGGGATCCATTAGCAGGAAAGTCCTGGAGACCCACCAAGTCTGGCTTTGGCGGAGACCAGTACCCGCCTCACAAGCTGCAGCATTTCAAAGGGTGCCAATCAGCAGACGGGCCCAAGGATGATTTTGGGGCGAAGGTGTCCAACTGAAGAAGGGCAGGGACCTCCCCTCCTATTGACCCCCGACCAGATGTGGTGGGCCCTTTTACGCACCTGAGAGAGGCTGGTCTTGCTTGCTCTTGTGGGTTATTTTAATGGCGCCCACCCTTGTGTCGGGGGATTGCGCGACACCCCATCCCCGAATCTCTGGAAGGAAGGAAGCTTATAAAACTTGTACGTAAATAAACCAGCATGAACTTGGTTGGTAGCTAGCTAGAAAGTCAAACAAAGGCCGATCAATCCTAGTTACGCCAAGGGTTGCAATCCAAAGCCAAATGCTCCCTGCCAGGGTGCCTGATCATCTCAGCTGTCCCACACACACACCTGCAGTCACTAGGAAGGGGCCGCTCGGTGAAAATGGGGGCTCCGCGAAGAAGACCAGCTCAGCACCGAACATTGGGAGGAAACTAGACTGAATGTTGCCAATCTAAAAGAAGCATCTGGGAGAAGGGAGGTTCGGGCAAGGACCCCTTTGGGTTGGGGGCAGCAGGAGTCTCGGAGAATGAGGGTCTCCTGGGTCCCGCCTGCGCAGGACACAGACGGGAGGCCTGGGACTGAGGCAGGGGTCCCCAGACTCCACCCAGTGCCCTCCATGCAGTGAGGAGCCAGATGCAGGGGCCCGAAGCCAGAGGAAGGGAGTGAAGAGCTGGTGGTGATGGGGAACCTGTGCCAAACCACGGCCCCTGTGCGATGGGGGTCGGCCACACAGGGAGCCTGCCCCAGAGGGCCACTGCTTGCTTCCTCCCTGGTTCCGTGAATGGCAGAGAGTTGAAACAAAGTGTGCCCTCCTTCTACAGGAGCAAAAGTCCCAGAGCACCCACCCCTCTGCCAAGGAAGAGCCCCCCCCTACTTCCTGATGGTACAGCACCATGGGTTCTCTCCACCTTGCTGATCCAGCTCCCTATCAACCCCAATCTGGCCAGGGTCACCCACAGGCCAGGAGGACAGCCTTCCCACGGATGCCACCAAAGGCTTCCCTTCACCAGGCCATGCCAGTGCCTGGCACCGGTCTTCCTTAGCCTTTTTCTGAAGAAGCTCCTGGGGTGGGGGGAACCCTGCAGGGAGGAGAGCCTGGTTTGCTTTGGAGTGGGGGGGGGGTGTGCAGCTCTGAGCCTGGAGGCCGGAAAGATGCCCGCAGCCATGCCAGGCAGAGCCATTCAGAGGCCTTTCCTGCCTGCCAGCCTGAGGACACCCCCCCCTTCTGCTGCCCCCACACCACAGGCCTAAATGCTTCCTCAAGCCTGGAGGAAGGAGAAAGAGAGAGAGAGAGACTCCCTGGGCATTTTGGCTCCCCCCAACTCTGGCCTTGGGATCCCGCCAATGGCTTCCGGCTCTTCCAATGGAGCCAGATTCCCAAGAGCAGGAATAGTGGCATGTGTGTGTGTGTGTCCCAAACCCCTCTTCTTTCGGAAAGGGCCAGGAAGGCAAGGCTGGGGGGGCCCCCTTTCCCAGCACCCGAGGTGGGGGCGGCCCCAGCTTCCTGCCACCCGTTGGCTCCGACCCTTCGTCCTTCTCTCCCCCACCCCAAGGCCCACGCGCCTGGGCAGAGCCCACCCGAGCCTCGCTACTTTCGCCGGGGGAGGGGGACATCCCGATTCTGGCTTCCCTTTGCAAATCCCTCCCTCCTCCTCCCCACCCACCAAGACAGAGCTTCCCTTCCCCGGGAGCCCCGACGCCGGGCAGGAGGCGGCGGAGGGGGCGCTGCAGGATTTTTTCCTCCATTCCCCCGCCGCCCCCGCCGCCCCAAAAGACCCCGATCCCTCCGCAGGATTCCCTCCCCCCCTCTCTCCCCCCCCCGCCCCCACCAGCGCTGAGCCGCAGGGCAGCTTTTTCTCAGCTTGGAGGAGGAGGAGGAGGAGGTTAGCGCACGCCCGGCCGCCTTCCTCCCTTCGGGCTGGGCGCCGACCGCTGAGAGAACTCGCGGGTGCCAGCTGAGCGGCCTCTCTCTCTCCCCCCAACCCCCAATCTCCCTTCCCCACCGACTCGAACGCTTTTTGAACCCCAGCCAAACGGGTCTCGAATCTCGCTAAGAGCCGAAGCCAGGCGCTGGCCAGCTCCCTCCCCGGCTCGCCATCCGCCCAGAGACAAAGCCGACCTCCCCGCGCCCTTCCCGAAGGGCCGGCCGGCCGGCCTTCCTTCCTTCCCTGCAAACGCCCCCACCCCGAGGAGGGAGAAGACCCCCCTCCCTGACCCGTAGCGCCCCTCCCCTCCCCTCGGTTGGGCCACGCGGCCCGTGGCCACAGAGGGGCTTTAGCGATGCTATGCCCGGGAACTGGCAAAGGGGGCTGCGGACCCGCAGAGTCCATTTTCTGCGGTGGGGGGTGTGATGGGAGGGGGACAAGGCGGGTGAGGCCGGACTTTGTCCGTAAAGGGGGGTCGTTCCCCGCCGCCCCCTCCCTCTTTCTGACCCCCCCTCCACGAGAGCCCCCCCTTACCCTCGATGGAGATGACGTGCTCGCGGATCTGGTTCTGCAGCGCCAGATCGTCCACCCGCTCGATCAGGTCGTAGATGGCGTAGATGTTGGGGTGCACCGACTCGAAGCGGCCGATCTCGGCCCGGATGGCCGCCGAGTTGGAGAGGCCGAATTGAGGAGGGGGCGCCCCGCCCGAGCCCGGCCCGCCCGGGCCCCCCGGGGCAGCCAGGCTAGCAGTATCCCGCGGGGGCGGGGGAGGCTGCCCGGGACTCTGGCCGGGCCCGCCCGGGAAGTTCATGGCTGACAGAAGGGGAAAAAAAAAACGGAGGAGGAGGAGGAAGAGGAGGAGGCGGAGGCGGAGGGGAGGCCAGGCGGTTCAGCGGCGGGCGGCGGGCTCCCGGCGCTGCATGGCCGGCTGCGTTCGCGATGGCCCCGCCCGCCTGCCCGCCCCCTCCCCTCCTCTCCCTGCCGGCGGCTCCGCCAGCCACAGCCGCGCCGCGTCACGAGCCGCCCCCGCCCAGCCTCCTCCTCCGCCCGCGTCAGCACCGAAGGGAGGGAGGGACGGAGGAGAGGGAGAGGGGAGGCGGGCCGGGGTCTCTGCAGCCCAGCTCGGGAAGCCGGCGCCGCTCCGCAAAACCGGGAACCCCCGCTTGGGCCGGAATGGCAGAGGAGGCCAGGCTGCGAGAGAGAGTGAGATGAAGGAAGGAAGATTAGATTGATATGGAGATACTTAAATATAGATTGAGAGAGAGATAAATTAGATTGATAGAGATAAGAGAGAGAGAGAGAGAGGAGAGTGTCTCTCCTGGCCGTGTCCCCAGGAGACTTTTAGGGGCTCCACGGCCTCTTGGTATCACAGCCACGATGCCTGGCTGGCACAAGGGTTCCTTCTCACCCTCCTTTCTAGGACTCTTCCCCAAATGCTTCTTGCTAGCCAGGTGACTTGCGTGTCTCAGCAAGGGTCTTGCTGGGCCACAGCCACATTTGCCAAAGGGGCATCTTAGCGCCAACAGGAGCTGCATCGGGAGGGTGTAACCCAGAAACCCAGTGGACTTTGGCCAGTTTTTCTGCGGTGATGCCCATCCCTGGACCTTGGGTGGCTCCGTTGGGTTCCTCAGAGAGTCAAAATCCATTTGCTCACCTGGGCAAAGGCCAGCCTGCTCGTCTCTGCCAGCTTTGTCACTGTGCCACCTGGTGAGAACAGAGCAAAGGGGCGTCCATGTGCCGTGAAGGCAGCAGGGTTTAGAGGGAGGCCGGGAGGCTGCGCACGGCAAGGGGGCAACCGGCCGTTCTCCAGTGAGAGGCAGAACCGTTACATAAATAGGCAACAGGACAGGAGTCACCTTCCGCTGACTGGAAAAGGGAACCTGTCTCGTGCGCCGATACCACCTCCTGCCCGAGTCTCATCTTGCCACCTGTTCTGTAATTTCTTCCTGGTTTGCAGCAGAACAGCTGGCACTGCTGAGTCACATCTGCAAGCAGCTTGTCCTGAGTGGCGGATGGAGGGGTCCCGAGTTTCCTCTATGCCCAGCTGAACTCTTGACACAGCACAAGGTTGAAAATGACGGCTGAGGTTGGACAAAATGAGCCTAACACAAGCTTAGGTGGGTGTTCTAGGAAGCAGCCCCCTCCCTTTTAGTCACAATTTGTCGCTTTCTAGCCAACAGACAAATTTGAAATATATTTCATTTTATATATAAATTTGAATATATTTCAATTTTTGCTTTATGACCATGGATCTGGCCTGTCTGCTGAATTAACCTTTTGGAGTTAGGGTCTGACCTCCTGAATCATAAGTCAATCCAATGGACCACGAAGCCTTAAACTCACCTGCTTACGTGCTTACCTGGCCTGGAGAGAGGTTGTCTCCTGCTTGATGGCTCTTGCGGTCGGAAAAATCCTCCCTGTTTCAATTCCCAGTTCAGGAACATTAAAAACAAGAGCCACGCCCTGCCAGGAGGGACCCCCAGATCCATCTAGCCCAGCCCCGTGTGCTCCTAGGGGCCAACCATCTGCCCAGAAAGCCACCCATCTGGCAGCCAGTGCCCTTCAAAGGCAGTCCCGCTGCCTCCATGTCCAACAACCCTCTGTCCCTGGGATCTGAACTGGTCCACCCTGTTTATGTCTTGGCTGGGCGGATAGATCTGCTCTCAACCGGCTGCCCCCGCCCCCCGCTCCCCGGCTCTGGGTTCAACCAGGAGTTGAGGGCTCCACGCAGGGAGGTTGCAACACAATATACAAGGTGGAACAGGAGATATCGTCCCTTGTCTTCTGCCACGTCCCGGTGTGTCCTGGAGAAAGACCAGAGAACGTGACAGCTGTCCATTGAGGGAGCATCAGCTGTTATGGTTAAGAAACAGCATGGACCACCACTGCCACAGCTTGAGTAAGGCATCGGTGGGTCTCGGGCCATGGGAAATGCTTCACAACCACACCTTCAACTGAAAGCAAAATTTGCCCAAGTACGTCTCACCGTTCCCCATGCATGACAATGCCCTACTCGACTCACGGACATGGTGGGAGTAATGGACTCCTGTGTTCTGCCCCATGTATACGTGAGTGGAAGGGACGCCTTGCTTGGGCCATGGGTCTGCTGTTGCACCCTGTTGTGGCCTGCCAGCTGCGAGCGGAGCTGGCGGCAGACTCAGACGATGAGGAGGTTGGGGAGGAACCTGGCCAGCTCTGGAGCCTGGGGAAAGCTCTGATGGATGCTCCTGCAACGGACGCAGAGATAGAGCCAGGGCTGTCCGACATTTCCCAGCCACCGGAGGGACACCTGCCTTTGGAGGCTGAGATGAGTGAGGAGGAAGAACAGCTGGGACCTGTTCCAGATGCATGTATGTGCAGAGCAGTTAGAAGAGGTGAGCAACGGAGGACAAGGAGTCGACTCGGGAAGCAAAATGTGGACACCGAATGGTCCCTCCCTGGCTGGAGAATAAATAGAAGAAAAAAGGGAGTGGTGGTTGTAGGAGACAACAGTTCGTATTTCTTTTTTTTTTATTATTATTAAAAAGTTTTGTAGAAAATACAAACATTTTCACCCCCCCACCCTTTCCCCCTTAACCCCTCCCTCCCCTTTCCCTCCCCCCCTTCCCCTCCTTCCTCCCACCCGCCTCCCTAGACTTCCCAGAACAAGCACAGTGTATAGCATTCACAAATCAAAAGCTAAAATATGCTAACAAATTATTACATTTTATATTCTCCCTAGATCCTTAACTCCTTATAATTCAAAAAACATATGCTATATGAATCTTCTTATTCGGATACTTCTTCTGTATGTAATCGATCCATCTTCTCCATTCCAATATGTATCTTTCATTTGAATGGTCTTTAAGATATGATGAAATTTTCGCCATTTCTGCCAAATGCACAACTTTTAATGTCCATTCCTCAATAGTAGGTGGATCTTTCTTCTTCCAGTACTGTGCCACCAGTAACCTGGCAGCCGTTATTAAGTTCAAAACCAGCTTAGTCTCTATTACAATACAATCCATGACTATTCCCAACAAAAAGAACTGTGGTGTAAATTTAATTTTTTTCTTTAAAATGTTTTGAATAATTTTTTATCCAAAAAGCCTTAATTTTTTTACATGTCCACCATATATGAAAATATGTAGCATCTTTACACTCACATCGCCAACACTTAGGTTGTAAATTTGGATTCATACAGGCTAATTTTTTTGGTTCTAAATGCCATCTATAAAACATTTTATAAAAATTCTCCCTTAGATTTTGTGCTTGTGTAAATCTTACTTTTCTGACCCATATCTTTTCCCATGTTTCCATCATTATTGGTTCACCTACGTTTTGTACCCATTTTATCATACAGTCCTTGACTAACTCTGTTTCTGAATCTATTTCCACTAGTGCATTATACAACCTTTTTATATGCATTTGACCTTTATCTCTTGTTTGCTTTATCAAATTCTCATCCTGCTGCAAAATACCAATTTTTTGATCTTCTCTCCATCTGGCCTGCAGCTGTCCATACTGAAACCAAATCCTAATAATTCCTTCTTCTCTTAATTGCGCCATTAGTTTTAATTGTAATCTGACTCCTTCCTTATAAAGAAGTTCCTTATATGTAATCTTACCTTGCTTTTGCTCTAAGTTTATATTCTCTATCGCGTGTCTGGATACTGTCCATATTGGTAACTTATCACTTAATTTATATTTACACTTTTTCCAGACACGCAATAGCGAATTTCTTAATATATGACTTTTAAAAGCCTTATCTACTTTCTTGTCATAGACTAAATAAGCATGCCAGCCGTAGACCAAATCATATCCTTCAATATTCAATATCTTTCCCTCCGTTAAATTTATCCAGTCTGTGATTGATGAGAGGGCAGCGGCTTCATAGTACAATCTTAAGTTGGGCATTTTAAGACCACCTCTTTCTCGGATATCTTGCATTATCTTTTGTTTAACTCGAGGTTTCTTCCCTGCCCACACAAACTTATTTATGCCCTTCTGCCATTCCTTCAAATTTTCATCTTTTTTTAGTATAGGTATCATTTGAAAAAGAAATAAAAATTTTGGTAAAATATTCATTTTTACAGCGACTATCCTTCCCAGCAAAGACCATTGTAGTTTTTTCCAATTTTCCATCTCTTTTTCTATTTTGTGCCATAATGGTTCATAATTGTGCTGATATAATTTCATATTTGCAGTCATAATATAAACCCCTAAGTATTTAACCTTATTAACTACTTCAAATCCTGTTAACCTTTCTATCTCTTCTTTCTGGCTTCCAACCATATTTTTAGCTATTATTTTTGTTTTAGCTGCATTTATTTTAAAACCAGATACTTGTCCATATGAGCAGGTTATATCCATCAAGGCTGTAATCGATTGTACCGGTTGGGTTAAGGTAACAACCAGGTCATCCGCAAATGCTCGTAACTTATACTCATGCTGCCTAATTTTAATTCCCTTTATTGTATCCATCTCACGTATTTTACTTAGTAAAACTTCCAGCGTCAACACAAACAATAACGGAGACAAGGGACAACCCTGCCTTGTTCCTTTTTCTATATTAAAAGGATCTTTTTCTATATTAAAAGCCACCATTAACTATTATTTAATATTATTATTAATAATATTATTATATTATCGTTGAGTGAGGGTCACTTCCCCGCCGCCTTGAAAGAAGCGGTGGTGAGGCCTCTCCTCAAGAAGCCGTCCCTGGATCCGGCAATATTGGCCAACTATCGTCCTGTCTCCAACCTTCGCTTCCTGGCGAAGGTTGTTGAGAGTGTGGTCGCGCGACAGTTTCCACAATTCTTGGAGGAAACATCCTATCTAGATCCGTTCCAGTCGGGTTTCAGGCCTGGATACAGCACGGAAACGGCATTGGTCACGTTGGTTGATGATCTCTGGAGGGCTCGGGACAGGGGTTGTTCCTCTGTTCTGGTCCTGTTAGACCTCTCAGCAGCTTTTGATACCATCGACCATGGTATCATGCTGCACCGGTTGGAAGAGTTGGGGATGGGGGGCACCGTATTACGGTGGTTCTCCTCCTTTCTCTCCGACCGGTCGCAGTTCGTGTTGGCAGGGGGGCAGAGGTCGACCTCAAGGCCTCTTATATGCGGGGTGCCTCAGGGGTCGGTCCTCTCGCCCCTCCTGTTCAACATTTATGTGAAGCCGCTGGGCGAGATCATCCGTGGCTTTGGGGTGAGATACCACCAGTACGCTGATGACACCCAGCTGTACATCTCCACCCCAGGCCACCCCAACGATGCCCTTGAAGTGATGTCCCAGTGCCTGGAGGCTGTGCGGATCTGGATGGGGAGGAACAGGCTCAGGCTCAACCCTTCCAAGACTGAGTGGCTGTGGGTCCCGGCATCCCGATATAGTCAGTTGACTCCATCACTGACTATTGGGGGCGAGTCGTTGGCCCCCACAGAGAGGGCTCGCAATCTGGGAATCCTCCTGGATAGGCAGCTGTCGTTGGAGGAACATCTGACGGTTGTAACCAGGGGGACCTTTTGTCAGGTTCGCCTGATCCGACAGTTGCGGCCCTTTCTTGATCGGGATTCCCTGTGCACAGTCATTCATGCCCTCGTCACCTCTCGCCTTGACTACTGCAACGCTCTCTACATGGGGCTCCCCTTGAGGAGCACCCGGAGGCTCCAACTGGTCCAGAACGCAGCAGCGCGGGTAGTGACGGGAGCAGCATGGCGCTCCCATGTAACACCGCTCCTGCGTGAGCTGCACTGGCTCCCGATGGTCTTCCGGGTGCGCTTCAAGGTGTTGGTTATCACCTTTAAAGCGCTGCATGGCATAGGGCCTAGCTATCTCCGAGACCGCCTGCTGCCACCGACGACCTCTCATCGACTTGTGCGCTCCCACAGAGAGGGCCTCCTCGGGGTGCCATCAGCCAAACAGTGCAGGCTGGTGACCCCCAGGGGGAGGGCCTTCTCTGAGGGGGCACCCACCCTCTGGAATCAATTGCCTCCAGAGATAAGGAGAATCCAAGACCTCAGTGCCTTCCGCCGTGCCCTTAAAACCTTTCTTTTCCAGCAAGCCGGGCTGGCCTAATTTTTTAAGTGTTTTTAAGTGTTTTGTTTATTGTTTTTAATTAATGGGGCCAAATTTATATATATATATTTTAACTGTATTTTAATATTTGTACTTGATGTTTTTATTTGGCTGTTCACCGCCCCGAGTCCTCAGGGAGAAGGGCGGTATACAAATTCAAAATAAAATAAAATAAAATAAATAAAATATTATTTGCGCTGTTTGTTTTTGATATATTGCCTTAATAGATTGTACAAATTGTTCTCCAAGTTGCATCCTTTCTATTAATTTTAATAAAAATTGCCAATTCAATCTGTCAAAGGCTTTTTCAGCATCCAAAAACACTAGCACTACGGGGACCTGGTTGTTCCTTCCCAGATACTCTAATAAATTAACAATTTGCCTTACATTACTCTTCATTTGTCTGCCATTTATAAAACCAGTTTGATCATGGTGAATCATTTGCTGCATAACTGTCATTAATCTATTTGCTAAAATTTTAGCAAAAATGTTATAGTCTGTGTTCAATAATGAAATCGGCCTATAATTTTTAGGATCTGTATCGTCATGCCCTTCTTTTGGGATCAACGAGATAAATGCTTTCTTCCAAGTTGGAGGCACCTCTCCTCCCTGTTGTATATTGTTAAATAATTCTTTCAATGGTTCCACCATTTCCTCCTGTAAAGTTTTATAATAGATAGCTGTCAGACTGTCCGTCCCAGGAGCTTTACCCACTTTCAACTGCTTAATTGCTAACACAATTTCTCGGAAGTTATCATGTGGTTTAAACTATCCTTCTGCTCATTTGAGATTATATAAATATTCTCTTTCTGCAAATATCTATCTATATCTATATCTTTAATTTTATCACCAGTATACAGCCTCGAATAAAACTCTAAGAAAGATTTTTTAATCAATTGTTGCTCATAAATCTCCTTACCCTTATAGCTTATTTTCTCTATTGTCCTTGATTTTTGCTTTTTCCTTAACAGGTATGCTAACCACCTGCCTGGTTTATTGGCATTATAAAAAGTATTATGTTTTGCATATCGTAAATTAGTTGCCACTTGATCTGCTATTAACATGTTAAATTGACTTTTCTATAAATTGATTGCCTCTTTAATTTTCTTATCTGTTGGATTGACTATTAAAGCCTGTTCCTGTTTACTAATCTCATCTTCTAATTCTTTTCTTTTTGCCCCCTGTTTCTTTCTATGTTTATTATTCAAATATATCAAAATTCCTCGCATATATGCTTTACTTGCATCCCATACCATTTCCATAGATGTACCCTTTTGCATATTCATAACAAAAAATTCTTTCATAAATTTTTTACACTCTTTTACATTTTCTTCATACCTAAACAAATTATCATTTAACCTCCAGACCTCCTAGACCCTTTTCCACACTCCAATTCCAACCAAACTGGACTATGTCAGTATTCTTGGGCAAATCTTCGTGTTCTTCACCCTAGATAAGAAATCATTAGTAATTAGTATAAAATCAATCCTTGAAAAGGATTGATGTCTGTCTGAGAAAAAAGTGAAATCTTTTTCTTCTGGATTTCTTTCACACCAAATATCCCTCAGCTCCCAATCATCCATCATCTCCCAAAACGCTTTGGGCAGTTTTGCTCTTGTTAAAACATTTTGTTTAGGTCCCTTCTTATTTTTTTTAATATCCAAGACCCCATTCCAATCTCCCAACAGGATACAAGTTTTATATGCCCATTGTGTCAACTTCGAGTGCAGCAAATTGTAGAAATTTTCTTGTTGTTGATTCGGGGCATAGACTCCAATTACAAGTATTTTTTATCCTTTAATTAAAAGTTCTATCGCTAAGAATCTTCCTTGGTCATCTGCTTCAATTAATTTAGCAACTAAGTCTCTTTGCAGATATATAACTATACCATTTTTCTTTTCTGGTGCTGCTGCTACGTAGTGTGTACCAAGTCTTGCATTTATCAGGTATTTTTGGTCTTGTACTCTTATATGAGTCTCTTGTAAACAAATCACATCATTTTTAAATTGTTTAAGATAATGAAATATTTTTCTTCTTTTCTGTGGAGAATTCAAACCATTAACATTCCAAGTCAAAAATCTAGTTCCCATCTCTGGGCCCTTGAAGCAACTGGAGCAGATTCTGGTGGTCTTGTCTCAATTGACCTTTAGGTCTTGCCCCTACCACTGCTTCTGTTTTGGTAGATTCTTGAATTGTTTCTTGAGTTGCCATCTGGAATTGTTGTTGTCTTGATACTTCTTTGAGACTAGCTGTCACCGATCTGGTCTGTCTTTGATCCTTGGGTTGCTCTAAATCAATTAACTCCAACTCTTGAACAGCCATCTGAATTTGTAGTGGTTCTTCTCCTTGGCCTGTCAAAACTCCCCCCTGGACTACTGTCAGGAGCTCTTCTTTTTCACCTTCCATCACATCCTTCTTTCTTTTGCCTTCTGATGATTTGGGTGATTTGGGTATGCCAGCCTTTAATACATTAATATAAAAATCTCTTGCTTTCCATATTGTGTTAAGCCGATACCTCTCTCCTGAGTAAATCACCATTAATCCAGCTGGCACCTCCCATCTGTACTGTATCTGGCATTTTTTCAGTTCATTCACAGAAAAGCATACTCCCTTCTAGCTCTCAAGATCTTAGGAGGGATTTCTTTCATTGTCATCACTTCCTGGCCTTCAACCCAAAGTTTGTTTGTAAAAGTGGCCTGTAGAATTTCATTATGTACTCGCCTTGTAGTAAAATATATCACAATGTCTCTTGGTAAATGTGTCTAGCAACCCAAGAATTAACGCGATACAGCTTGTCAATCTGCCAGCCCAGATCATTTTTTGACTCCCCCACCAATGGTGCCAAGACCTCAGACATCATTTCTCTCAAGTTCTCTTGTTTGTTCTCCTTCACCCCTCTAAATCTTAAAGCAAATTCCATATCTCTGTATTGTATCATAGCTACATCATCTTCAGCCCTCTGAATTCTGTTCTGAGCTTCCCCTAATTTATTATCCAAGATTACCGTAGATTGTTTAACTTCTTCAACTTTATCATCCACCATTTCAATATTGCCTGCCAAACATTTGAATGTCTTTATGATATCATCCCTAATTTGCTGATTCCGAGTTGCAATCTGACACAGCCTGTATTTTTTCATTGGTTTCATTAATTTTTTCATTAATCACAATAGCAAGTTTCTCTTGTGTAATTTGGAGGGCTTGTTGTAACATCTCCAACGTTAAAGTTTGTGGATCTGCTGGAGGGGCAGAAGCTTGCAATCTAGGAATATGAGCTGGGGAGCTGCCAGCACTTCCCGTTCCTTTAATAGGAACAGTCTTTACAGGTTTTGAGGCCATCTCCAATTTAAAATTCTTTATATTTTAATCAGAAGCCAAAAAAGAAAAATTCCTCAAGAAAAATTCCAAACTTAATTAGCGTTTTAAAATCCTCCTTCTATAAAAACAGAGTTCTTTCCAGGCAAAGGGCTGCCAGCAAAACGAAACTTTCTTTGACTTTCACTTTCCCCCGCCCCTTCAGGCTTCAATCGCCATTTTGTTGCAAAGTGCTAATTATTAGTTCCGAAGGAGGCTACAAACGTCGGAGTTACGTAAAGATACTTGCAGTCTGATTTCTCCTTGCTTGTTCTGCCTGCTGCTGGTTCAAAATGTTAAAGTCCCCTCATTTCCATCGGCAGGATTGGTCGCGGCTTCTAGGTCCCCTAATTAGCGGATTCGTCCCTGGTCCGGAGCAATTTGACAGGCTTTTAGGGAGTGCACACCCTTCGCGCCCAGGATCCTTCCTAGGGTGTTTGCGGGGGCTCAACATCCACCTGTCAGCTCTTCTCTCTCCCCTTTGCCCGGGGAGAGGGTTCCAAGCCTCCAGACAGCTGTTTTTCGGCTGTTCTGGGGCTTTAATGGAACCGGGGATCGGGCGCTCGTAAAAGAGCGTCTTCGAGGCTCACGGAGCCAACCGGAAGTCCAACAGTTCGTATTTCTGAAGATTTTGCTCATTGTGTTTCCTGCATCAAAAACTGCTTGCCAGGACTTAATTTGCAGCCTTTCGGCTGGGAGCTCACGGCCTTGCACTTATTGCAAGGAACTGATAAGGTCTGTACTGCAGTTAACTCCTTGAAGGACTCTTGCCTGGACTTTTTGGTGGGTGAATGCCATTCATTCACCAGAGGAAAATAAAGAGGGGTTTTTTTGTGACAAGGAGTCTGTTTCTTGTTTCTGCTAAGGCTGAGTCAGAACACACCCACCTTGATGCACCCCAGAGCTCAGCAGGCAAAGGACAGAAAAGTCCCAGAGCCCTTAGAGAGCGGAATTGTTCCTGCCCTCCAGAACGGGTCCAATAAGCAGCAGAGAACTCTTCATGTTGTGTGCCTGCTGACCACACCCTCTTGTGCACTTAAATTGTCCTGCGGTGTTCTTACAGGGCAGGGGAGTCAAACCTGATTTCATTGAGGGTCACATCAGGGTTGTGCTTGACCTCGGGGGTGGGGGGGGATTGTGGCTGTGGCCAGCTTGACATCACTTGTGTCAGGCACCTGTGGCCCGAGCGCTCTGCCAGTGAAAACAGAGCTCGGGGATGGGGGGGGCTGCCTATGGCCCTCCTGAGTTCCATTTTTGCTGGCAGAGGGTTGCAGGAGGCCATCACCGCCAAAAACGGAGATCCCCCAACCTCTGTTTTTGCTGGCAGAGGCACTGCAGCCCGGACTTTTGCTGTTTCTAGGGCGGCCCAGATCTCAGCACCCCATGGGCCGGATCTGGCCCCTGGGCCTTTAGTTTGCCACCCCTGTTATAGGGAAGAGGTACAATGCACTTCAATTGCCCTGCAGTGTTCTTATAGGGAAGAGCTACGATGGTGTGTACCACAAAAGCTCCATTGACCACGGTGTGTGTGTGTGTGTGTGTGTGTGTGTGCGCGCGCGCGCACACGTGCACACATAGAATGCCTGCTTTTCCTTCCAACTCCGGCATGAGATGGTGAGGCTGGGAGCCCTTCCTAGATGCCACAGTGTCCTTTCTCAGAGGGAACATGATGTCCCTCAACACAGGACACGTCAACTGACTGATGCCCCAGAGGTAGGACTGTTCAGAGAGGTGGTTTATTGTTCCTCCACCCCCAAATCTGGCATTCCCCAGACAGGCGTAGTAGCCTGAAAATCCTATTATGGGCTGATAAATTATAATCTCCTCACTGGGCAGGGCCTGGTTGGTCCAAGAGAGCCTCTCTCAGATTAACAGTTTAACAGAGTTGGAAGGGACCTTATAGGTCATCTAGTCCAACCCCCCGCCCAAACAAGAGACCCCACACCATTTTTGACAGAGGGCGGTCCAGTTTCTTCTTGAAAACTTCCAGTGATGAAACTCCCACAATGTCCAAAGGCAACTTCTGTTCCATGGGTTGATTGTTCTCACTGTCAGAAAGTTTCTCCTTATTTCCAGGTTGAATCTCTCCTTGTTCAGTTTCCAGCCATTCTTCCTTGTCTGGCGTTTGAGTGCCTTGGAAAATAGCTTGATCCCCTCCTCTCTGTGTTAGCATCTCAAATTTTGGAAGACTGCTATCCTGTCTCCCCTGGTCCTTCTCTTCCCAGATCGATGGAGAGCAAACCTGAAAGGCAGACATGTGTTGATCACGGGACTTTGTCTTTTAAAGGTTCCCATCTAGGTCAGTCCTTGGGACCAGAGGTTTTGTCTTTCGATTCTTTAATCCAGTCCTGCATCGCAGTAGCCCCCAGCGGCCATGTGATTTTGGATTATGTGTTCTGCCAAGCTTGGTAATCCTCAGAATGGAGCTCTACAGAGCAGGAAAGTTGACTTGACGGAGCTGTACAGGAACCGTGACAGAAGTAGTTTTTAAGTCCAGAACTAAGGATGGTACTCAGAAGCAGCTCAGCAGACAGTTTCCTAATTCACTGAAGCATAAAGAGGAGGAGGAGGTGGAGCAGGTCGAGGAGGAGGAAGGATGGACTGTGGGGTCCTTGGTGCTCTCTGAGCTTGGTGGTTTTCTTGCCGATGTTTCCTGACCCAACTAGGTAACATCATCAGTGCTAGAAGGGAGTGGGATTTGCAGAGAGGAGAGGAGGGGGTGGAGGAAAAAGAAAACAATGTAAGATTCTGTCATCGGAGCCAATCTCAATCAAAGTACCGGTCATTTTTAGCTATCCTGCACATTTGACTTCTTGGTCCGGTCTACTTGTGAGGCTGACAGGAAATATGAAATATTTCTTCCTCTGCAATTCCTTTGAGCTGGACCGGACCGGCCTCCACAAAGCCTTTTCTCAGACAAAGCCTCTTTTCTTCCGGCACAGCCGAAAGCTGTGGACACACCCACAGCCTCCTCCTTGGAAGTATCTTCTGACAATTCTGCAGACCAACATCATGGCCCAAAAATCCACCACAGAGGAAGCTAGCTGGACAGTATCCCCATTTGGGGTTTCAGGCTTTTCAAGACTCAAGAAGAGCACTTCCCACCAGGGTAGGCCATTCCTCCACAGCCCGGAAAGTTTTCCAACTCTGCTCTGTATACTTTAGGAGATACAAAGATCTCTTCAATATTAAATATTGCCTCGCTGCCTTTATTCTTGATCCTCAGTTGCACAAACGGAGGCATAGAATCAAAATCCTGTGAATATTAGTATTGCTTTATAAAACTTTAGAAAGGCCACCCTTACTGGAATGCTGCATCCGGTTTTGGTCACTACATTGCAAAAAAGAGGTCGAGACTTTGGAAAAAATGCAGAGAAGAGCAATTAAAATGATTCAAGGCCTGGAGACAAATACACACAAAGAACGGTTGCAGGATTTGGGTTTGGCCAGTCTGGAGAAAAGAAGGAGTGGGGGGGGGGAGACATGATAGCAGAATTCCAGGTTTGGAGGGGCTGCCCCAAAGAAGAGGGGCCCCACTTATTTTCCAAAGCACCAGAACGAGACATGAAACCATGGATGGAAACTAATCACGGAGAGAAGCAACCTGGAATTGAGGAGAAACTTCCTAACAGTAAGAACAATTGACTAGTGGAATGGCTTGTGGGAGCTCCATCACTGGAGGCTTTTAAGAAGAGACTGGACAGCTACTTTTCTGAAATGGTATAAGGTTACCTGCTTGAGCAGCAGCTGTTGGAGCTAAGCAGCCACCCTGAGAAAGAGTTGGCAAAACAGCTCAGTTCAAATTGGATCGGACAGAGAAGGTGGCTCAGTAGAAGCACCTCACTGAGGACTAGGAGCATAGGCTTTCCAAGCAGAGGGAAGACCTGCGGGAGTGCAAGGCCAGGTCCCGGCGCCTGGAGGCTCAGTGGGCTAAGATGGTCAGCCAGTTCCAGGCCATGATGCAGTCCACTGGAACGAGGCCCTCCAGCTCTTTGCCACCAGTGGCACTTCCTTCTAGCCTTTGCCCAAAGCCCCACACCAGGAGGCTGAAGCAGACCCCGAGTCGGAATTTCTGCCCCCCTGCAACCCACACAAAAAGACCCCAAAGGGGGAGACTCTCTGCAGAAACATAAACGTTCATTGCACGTATCCGGCCCAGGGGTCGTACTTTGAGGGCCCCTGATTTAGTGCAATATAAAAAATGTAAATAATTTTTCTCGAGGACCATCAAAATTTTCTTGCGGACCACTAGTAGTCCATGGACCACCGGTTGGTGACCGCTGGCCTAGATGACCTCCAAGGTCCCTTTCCAGCTCGATTATGATCGATCCACAGACTGATGAAGAGCATGAAGGAGCTGATCTAAGCCATGGGAAGGGTGTCCACTTAAGCCGTTGAAAGGAACGGTACCTGAGATCACCTATGCAAAACCTTCCTCCCTCTGTAATGGGCAGCCTCCTTGTCTGGGGAGAAAGTCCCGTGAACCAGGCAGGACCAGGGTGGAGGCCACCCAGCGTCACACCAGCAAAGCAGTCATGTGAAGGAGCCTTTGGGATTTGCCCCGAGGATGCAAATCCCCTCCCTCTTCAACTGGACCACGTCCCGCAGGGGGTTGCCATGGCCTTTTCTAATCCCTTCTCATATATTTTTTTGAATAATTCAGCATCCCCCACAGATGCGAGCAGCTGTTTACCCGAGTCAAGATAGTTTACGAAAACACCAGCTCTGCTCTCGACTCCGTCCTCGGGGAATTGACTCGGCGCCTCCGAGGGGTAATTTTCTAGGGTTTTTTGTGGGGGGGAGGAATCCGAGGGGACAATGCTGATGGCGGCATCTCTGGCCACCCTTGTCCCGGCCCTCTCAGCAATCCTCGGGAGCTAATGAGGAAGATTTGCCCTTGCACAATTGGCATTGATTTTCCTTCACTGGGGCTTGTCCCTTGACACCTTTAATTACCCTTTTTACAAGCAATTGTAAATCAAAATGGTTGCAGTTTGTGAGAGTGTAGAGGTGCACGGTTCTTCCCATGTTTTTGTTTTCTTACTCTATGTTTTAAATTGCCGTGAGCTGCCCACTCAGTGTGTTTGAGCTATAAATACTGTAATAAGGAATCCATCCAAATTTCCTGTGCAAAAGGTGGCTGCCTTCTCATCCCCTGGCACCAAAGATGGCACCTCTGCACGCATATAGACAGGGGGAAACCAGGCTTAATAGCAGTTAATTGTGAGAGGGATCTTGGGAGTCTGAGTGGACAACCAGCTAAATATGATCCAACAGGGTGTAGCGGCAGCCAAAAAAGCCAATGCAATCCTAAATTGCATTAACAGGGGGATACAGTCAAGATCAAGGGAGGTACTAATACCACTCTATAAAGCCCTAGTAAGGCCACACCTAGAGTACTGCATCCAGTTTTGGTCACCACACTATAAAAAAGATGTTGAGATGTCTAGAAACAGTGCAGAGAAGAGCAACCAGGATGATGAGGGGACTGGAGGCTAAAACATAGGATGAACGGTTGCAGGAACTGGGCATGGCTAGTCTAGTGAAGAGAATAATATAATAATAACAGTAATAGAGTTGGAAGGGGCCTTGGAGGTCATCTAGTCCAATCCCCTGCTCACGCAGACCTATACTAGGGATTCGAACCGCCAAACTGCTGACCTTTCTGATCAACAAGCTCAGTGTCTTAGCCAATAGTTGAGGGGCTGCGACAGAGAGGAGGGGGCCAAGCTATTTTCCAAGGCACCTGAAGGTCAGACAAGGAATAATGGATGGAAACTGAACAAGGAGAGATTGAACCTGGTAATGAGGAATTTTCTGACAGTGAGAACAATCAACCAGTGGAACAGAAGATGCTTTCAGAAGTTGTGGGAGCTTCATCACTGGAAGCTTTCAAGAAGAAACTGGACTGCCCTCTGTCAAAAACGGTGTGGGGTCTCCTGCTTGGGCGGAGGGGTTAGACTAGATGACCTTCAACTCTTGTCATTCCAGGATCCTGTAAGGGTCTTCTGCTTGAATAGGGGGTTGGCCTAGATGACCTACAAGGTCCTTTCCAACTTGGTTCATCTGTTAACCTGGATCAGCCACATTTCCCAGTTGCATTGCTTGGAATGTGAAGGGACAATCGGATGAGCTGGAACTGGCATCGTTCTAGTTTCCCCCGCTTCAGTTTTTGGGATTCCTTTCCACAGAAATCTTGCAATCTTCCTAAGGAGGATCAAGAAATTCCCTGTGTTCTCGGCTTCTTGTTTTAGCATCTCTGTCCCTCCTCCTTCCTTGAACGGATCTACCTTTCAAGGACCCTCTTAGATCCATTTTCCTGCTCGTTTTCTGCTTTGAAGTCAGTTCTTGTGCGGCTGCGGAGTTGCAATATCCTCTTCCTGGGTGTTGTCTTCCTTGTTAGTACTTCGGGTGTATGTGTGCGTCTTTCTGCCAGAGTTTTGTGCTTGTCGGTCGTTGCCTTCTTCTTTAGGGTCTTTATTTCCTGGAGGAAGCCTTCTTCATCTCCACAGCTTCCTGGATGCAGCTGGAGAAAACACGGTGGCGTACCTGATCTTCTCCGATGTTGTGGAACCTCGCCGAGTCTCCATTTCTGCGGGAACAGGTTTGTATCCCTTGACAAGAAACAGCGGATGGAAACGAATCAAGGAGAGAAGCAACCTACGGAACGAAGGAGAAGCGTCCTAACAGCGAGAACAACTGACCACTGGAAGAGCTTCTCACCAGATGTTGTGGATGCTCCATCACTGGAGGTTTTCAAGAAGAGCTTGGATAGCCATTTGTTCAGAATGGTATAAGGTCTCCTGCTTGAGCAGAAGATTGGACTAGAAGACCTTCAAGGTCCCCTCCAGCACTGTTCTGATTGATTGACAGATGGATTGACTTTTCCTTTCATTACCTGTGAGAGACGGGACCTTTCTCCGGCTAAGTGATCAGGGCCAGCAAATGAAATCATGGCTGCTTCTGCTTCCTAAGGTCTCCAGGACTGACCGTGTCCAGTGATCCACTCCGCTCTGGCTCTGACAGGGCACCCACTGCCCATCTTGAACGAGGAAGGGGTATCCCCGAAGGACAGAGAGGTTGCAGCTGCTACGCACTGTAAGAAAAGGTCCCCAATTTCTACAAAGGAAAAAAACATCAAAGGCATTCACCAGAGACCTGTCAGCTGCACAACTCAACACCTGCCAGGTGTGTGGATCAGGAGGTGGCTTCTAAGCTTATCCAATCCATTGATATCCTTCATCACTGGAGGTTTTAAGAAGAGACTGGACGCTCACCTGTCTGAAATGGTATAGGACCGTGATGGTGAACCTATGGCACACGTGCCACAGGTGGCACACGGAGTCATATCTGTGGGCACACAAGCGTTGGCCTAGCTCAACTCCAGCGCACATATGTGCCCTGGCCAGTTGATTTTTGGGCATTCCAGGCCCACCAGAAGTTGGGAAACAGACTGTATCTGGCATCCAGGGGGGTGGGGAAGGCTGTTTTCGACCTCCACAGGCTCCTACAAAGCCTCTGGAGCCTGGAGAGAGCAAAAAACAGGCCTTCCAGTCCCACCAGAAGTTGGGAAATGGGCCATTTCCGGCCTCCGGAGGGCCTCTGGGAGGGTAGGGAAGGCTGCTTTTGCCCTCCCCAGACTCCTAGAAAGCCTCTGGAGCCTGGGGAGGGCAAAAAATGGGCCTATCTGGGCCCACTGGGCCATCGTGTGCCAAAAGTGTGGGGAGTGGGGGGGGTCATGTGCACATGCGGGGGGGGCGCAGGGGGCATTGAATTATGGGTGTGGGCACACAAGCGTGATACCCTCCCACACTCTCCACGCTTTTGGCATGTGATGGCAAAAAGGTTAGCCATCACTAGTATAGGATCTCCTGCTCGAGCAGGGGGCTGGACTAGAAGACCTCCAAAGTCCCTTCCAACTGTGTTATTCTCTATTCTGAATGTATAGTCTCTCCTGCTTGAGCAGGGGGTGGTAATAGATGACCCCCAAGATCCCTTCCAACTCTGTCATTCTGTCTCCTGCTTGAGTTGGAGGTTAGACTAAACCACCTCCAAGATCCCTTCCAACCCTGTTATTTTCTTATTCTGTAAGAGTCTGCTGTTTGAATAGCAGGTTGGATTAGAAGACCTCCAAGATCCCTCCCAGCTCTATCTGGATTCCGATACTTTCCTGCCAACCCAAAATTTGCCAAGAAGAGTTTTAACCGGGGTCCTTAGCGCTCTCTGAGTGAGCTTGGTGGTTTCCTTATGGATGTTTTTTACCCAAATCACGTAACATTACCAGAGCTCTGCAAGAAACCCCCCTCAGCTCAGACAGCACCCAAGACCCTCACTTCAACCCTGAGCTACAAAGAGTCGCCTTTATTGGTACAGCTTTCACCGTATCAAAGGATTATGGAAAGATGTGCAAGGTATCCGAGGCTCGTTGCCCTTCTCATCCATTCGGCCGTCTTTGTAAGAGGAAAAGCGAACAATACGCTCCTTCGTCCTTCTCATTTCTCAAGTTTTCAGTCGAAGTAGAGCTCCTGGCGAACGAATCGGGTAATAGTATCTAACTCGTCAAGAGTGGTGCAGTGGCCCAGAGGTGGAGTTCTCGCCTCACAATCAGGAGGCCATGAGTTCAATCCTAAGGAGAGGCAGATATTTCTCTCTCTCTCTCTGGGCACAATGAGAATATATATCTGCTGAATAAACCTCTGCATTGGCGACAGGAAGGTCATCCGGCCATTCAAACACTCTTGCTAGCTACCGTCAGTTGCCCAGACTCCACCCCGCAAGGGATTATGGGGTCGTGAAAAGAGGATGATGATGATGATGGTCTCTAACTCGGAAGTGGAACTGCAGCCCAGTAAGACTAATGCCGATATTAGAGTGCAGATGAACCAGAGGAAGAGAGTTGGAAGGGACCTGGGAGGTCTTCTAGTCTCAGGCAGGAAACCCTGCACCATTTCAGACCAGTGGCTGTCCGATCTCTTCTTCAAAGCTTCCAGTGTTGGAGCGTTCACAACTTTTGGAGGCAAGCTGTTCCACTGAACAATTGTAAGGAAATTTCTCCTTAGTTCTAGGTGGGTTGTCTATGGAGATTCTCCGTCCTTCAGGGCCGGTTGTCCCAAAGGTGCTTTTTCAAAAGGCAACTGGACTTTCTTGGTTTTTCTTTGAAGACGTTTCGCTTCTCATCCAAGAAGTTTCTTCAGCTCTGTCTGGATTGGTGGGGAGGGGGGAAATGAAAGGATTTGTAGGTTTCTAGGTTGGTTCTCTTCTTTGTCAGCCAGTCAATCAATCAATCAGAGTAGATTAGTGTGTAGCAATAAGGCGATTACCACAAATAAATTTCTCCAGATGCCTTTCCAGAGTAACTTTAGTTCACATTTTGGATGGCTAATTCCCTTAGTAGATTGCAGGAAGGCTTTAGCTGTAACGTATCTTGATTTCAGCCAAACATTTATCTGTTTATTTATTAAATTTGGAACCACCAATTACGCTCAAGGGAGTGACTCGGGGCAGTATACAGTTAAAATAGGAGGGAGTTACAATGAAGTAGGGGGAGGCCTTATATTGTCAACCCACCCCAGGGTGGTCTGCTCCTCTGCCTGCCCCAAGAGTGTCCAGGGGTTCAGACACTTCAAAACCAGCAGCGTGTGTGTGTGTGTGTCAGGGGTGAAATGGTACCTGTTCAGACCGGTTCGGGCGAACCGGTAGTAAAAAATAAATTGCGTGGCACAGCTGATCGTCGGAAATATCGATTAGTCCAAACTGGTATTTCCGACAATCAGCTGTGCCGTGCGATTTATATTCGCTAGAAAGCAGGAAATCATGTGGCACAGCTGTTTCCACCCCTTTTGCTGTTCTACTTACCTTAGAAAAGGCTTCTTAAGCCTTCTTTTTCAGCACTGGGCAGTAGCACCTGTGGTACAGATGCACGCAAAGCGTGCATTTGACGCACACTGTGCATGCACACTCAATGCAAACCGTTGGAGGATTTCACCACTGGTGTGTGTGGGTGTGCCGACCTCACATCTGGAGTGGAGGTGGGGCGGAGAATGTTCCAAAGGGTTGGGTGATGGCAAGGAACGCTCTCTTTGTGACCCCCTGCCAGTTGAAACTCTTTCACTGACCAGGTCCATAGGATGCCGCCCACCCTGAGGATGCAGTGGGAGGAAGATGCTTCCGCAGGTCCCCTGGCCCCGTGTGAGGGATTTCGGGGTGCATTGCATGGCTATGGAGTCCATATTCAAAGCTTTGATTTATTCAAGAGGGCGGAATACAGGAAGTCCTCGAGTTGCAACGGTTCACTTAGCAACCGTTCCGAGTTACGACGGCACCTGGGGGGGGAGGGGAAACCTACAACTGTAGCAGCCTCCCCGTGGAATTCTGATGCTTGACGATGGTTGGGAACTGACTCACATTTATGACCGTCACAGTGTCCCGGGGTCACGTGATACCTTCTTGTGACCTCTACCCACTCCTTCCTTCCTTTCTTTTTCTCATTCTTTTTTCCATTCTATTTCTTTCTTTCTTCTCTGTTCTCACGGTCTCTCCTTCCTCCCTCCCTCCCTCTTCCCTTGCTTCACCCATCCTCTCTCTCTCTCTCTCTCTCCTGCTCCCCCACCAATACGCAGCGGGGGCGGGGCGAGCGGGGCGCGCCCACTTCCGCCTTGCCCCCCTCCCCCCGGAAGCGCGTCAGGCCCTGCCACTACAGCTCCCAGCGGGCCCCACGGCCGTCGCGCGCGGGTGACGCAGGGCCGGGACAACCCGGAAGCGCGTCCCGGGGGCTCCCCCTGGCGGCGGCGGGCGGCGGGGCGATGGCGCTGGTGGAGGGCGTCGGGGACGAGGTGACGGCGCTGGCGGCGCTGCTGGCGGCTCTGGGGCTGCTGGGACTGGCCTGGTTCTCCACGCGGACGGGCGAGCGGGGGGACGGAGCCCTCCCCGCCGCCTCCGCCCGCCGGGACCAACCCCGCCCCGCCGCCCCCCGCCCAGACCAGCCCCGCCCGCGCCCCAGGGAGCAGGAGGAGGGGGAGGAGGAGGGGGGGGAGGAAGGCTCGGGCCCCCCCTTCGTGCTGCGGCTCAAGTTCCTGAACGAGACGGAGCGGCTGGCCAGGGTCCGCCCCAGGGACACGGTGGGCGCCCTCAAGAGGTCAGCCACGGTGCAGCCCCCCGGCCCCCAAAGGACCCCGCTCTCCCCGCGGGTGGGTGGGTGGGTGGGTGGGTGGGGGCCTCAGGAGGAAGGAGGGGGGGGACTCGGAGGATGCCCTTCCTCGCCCACCCCACCCCTCCACCCCTTCTTTGGAACCCGGAATGGCAAGGGAGAGAGTTGGGGGGCAGGGGTGGAGGAGGGGGCTGGAGCAAGGGGGAGTGGGGTTCAGGGGAAATGGGGAGGAAGGGGTGGGGGCAAGAGGGAGGAGGGAGTGGGAGCGAAGTGGGAAGACAAGGGGGGCCAAGGGGGAAGGAGGGGGCTGGATCAAAGGGGGGCAGGAGGAGTTGGGGGGCAGGGGCCTCCTCCTTTGGCATCCTGGGCCCACTCTGAATGACGCCTCCTCGGCCCCCCTCCTTCCTTGCCCACTAGGCTCTACTTCCCAGGCCAGGAGCAGCTGGTCCGCCTCATCTACCAGGGCCAGCTCCTCCGGGATGACGCCCAGACTTTGGCCGCCCTGCACCTCACCAACAACAGCGTGCTCCACTGCCACGTCGCCCAGCACCGGCCTCCACCAGCCGCCACCAATGCCGGACCCCGGACTGACGCCGAAGCTGCCCACGCTGCCCTGAACGTGGGCAGCCTGATGATGCCCCTCCTGGTGCTGATGCTGGCCGCCCTGTGGTACTTCCAGCTGCAGCACCGCCACGTCTTCACCGCCACGGCCACCACCTGCCTGGCTGGCCTCACCCTGGTCTTCAGCTTCGTGGCCTTTGCCGTCTATCGCAGATGACGCCGGCGGATGCCCGCTCTGCGCCCAAACTTGGGGATGTCTGTTGGGACGCCGGGCTCCGTTGGGGGACTCGGGGACGCTGGGTCCCGTTGGGGGGACGGGGCTGGGCTCTGAGCACTAGTGGGGGGTCAGCGAGGACGTGTCTGGTCCTTGCCAACCTAAGAAGGGACCTCCAAGGTCCCTTCCGACTCTGTTATTCTATTCTATTCTATTCTAACCGCCGGTTATTGTTTTTCCATTAAAGCTGTGAAGGAAAAAGGGAACGCACTGTCTCCACGGTGGGTGCCGGGGGGGATGAGAAGGGGGGCTTCTGGCTGGGCCCTACCACCTCCCCTAAACAAGGGGACAAGGGTTCACCCCAATGGCTGCTGGTTGGGGGGCAGGAGGAGTGGTGACGCTCGCTTGGTGGCCTCTGGAGCATCTTCAGGGAAGGGGCCTGCAGTCGCTCCCTGGACCCCCCTCTTTTCCTCCCTTCTCCCCCCAGAAGTTTGGAGCCCTGGCCTTGTTTTGGGGTGCAGTTCAGTGGGAGGGGAATACAGGCAGTCCCCAACTTAGAACAGTCCGTTTAGTGACTGTTCCAAGTTCCAATGGCTCTGGGAAAAAATGGGACTTGGGACCGTTTCTCAGCCTTAGGACCGGAGCAGCCTCCCCATGCTTGGCAGCTGATTCGGATTGACGACCGTCACAGGGTCCCTGGGATCCGGGATTTTGCGACCTCTCGACCAGCCAAGTCGGGGAGGGGTGAGGGGTGGAGGAAGCCGGGTTCGCTTAACGTCCGGGCGATGAACGTAATCAGCTACAGGGATTCACTGAGTTACTGTGGCAAGGGATGTCGCAAAATGGGGCTAAGCTCTCATTTAGCAAGATAAATTTTGGGGTCAATTGTGGTCATAACTCAAGGACAATCTGTATTGAGCTCAGCCTTCCTGGCTTCTTTCTTTCTTTCTTTCTTTCCTTCTTTCTTTCTTTCTTTCTTTCTTTCTTTCTTTCTTTCTTTCTTTCTTTCTTTTCTCTCTCTTTCTTTTTCTTTCTCTCCTTTTTCTCTCCCCTTCTTTCTCCTTCCTTCCTTTTCTTTTCTTTCTTTCTCTTACTTCCTTCTTCCATCCCTCAATTCTTTCTTTTGTTCTTTCTCTCGTTCTCTTTCTCTCTCCCACTTTGTTTTCTCTCTTTTTTCTCTCTTCCCTTCTTTCTCCTTTCTTTTCTTTCTCCTTTCTCTCTTGCTTCCTTCTTCCATTCTTTCTCTTTCTCTCTCTGTTTTTTCTTTCTCTTTTTCTTTCTTTCTCTCTTGCTTTCTCTCTTACTGTTTCTTTCCCATCCTTCCTTCCTTCCTTATTTTTCCTTCTTTTTCGCTGCTGCCTCCTCTCTCTCTCTCTCTCTCTCCTCTCCTTCCCCATAGCTCTGTTACCCTTCATCTGGTAAATATTCTTACACTGGGGATTTCCAGAGCGTAAGAAGCCCAGGAAATCTTTAAAGGGGACTGACAACCACAATAGCGACCGGGGGATTTGTCATTAAGTGAGACATCGCGGAAACGGGACTCGAGACACACAACCTGTTGGCTTCCCTGTTGCCTTGGCTGGTCAGAACCCGGCTGGGAAGGTTGCCAACCCTGCGGAATCACGGACACTGCGGCCATCCTCACTCTGCGACGGCCGCCAAATCGCAATCCTGTGTCCGCTGTGTCGGTCGTAAGGGCAAGGATTGGTCACAAGTCACTTTTTGGCCCCATCATGGTCACTAAATGGATGCTTGCCTGTCAATTGAAGTCAAATTGTCTGGATGGGGAGGAACAGGCTTAGACTCAACCCTTCCAAGACCAAGTGGCTGTGGTTCCCGGCGTCCCGGTAAAGTCAGCTGGTTCCATCGCTGACTATTGGGGGTGAGATCCTGGCCCCCTCAGAGAGGGCTCGCAACTCCTGGACGCACGGCTGTCTTTGGAAGGTCATATGACGGCCGTGGCCAGGGGAGGTTTTTAGCAGGTTCGCCTGATACGCCAGTTGCATCCCTTTCTGGACCGGGATGCCCTGCGCACGGTCACTCATGCCCTCGTCACGTCCCTTCTGGATTACTGCAATGCTCTCTACATGGGGCTCCCCTTGAAGAGCATTCTGGTCCAGAATATGGAGGCGCGGGTGATTATGGGGGCGACTCGTCACACCCACGTGACACCCCTCCTGCGCAAGCTGCATTGCCTCCCAGTGGTCTTCCGGGTGCGATTCAAGGTGTGGGTCACCACCTTTAAAGCGCTCCATGGCTTAGGACCCGGGTATATACGAGATTGTCTTCTGCCACTGATAGCCTCCCACCGGCCAATACGCTCCCACAGAGAGGGTCTCCTCAGGGTGCCGTCGGCCAAACAGTGTTGACTAGCGACACCCAGGGGGAGAGCCTTCTCTGTGGGGGCACCTGCCCTCTGGAATGAGCTGCCTCTAGATGTGCGTATGATCCCCGACCTGCGCACCTTTCGCCGCGCCCTGAAGACCCTCTTGTTCCAACAAGCCGGGCTGGTCTAACATGAATATGAATTTTAATGGGTGTATGTCAGTTTTTAATTTGTGGGCCAAATTTTTGTATATTTGATTTTAATGTTTTTTAAATTTTGTAAATTTTATGTGTTTTAATATGGCTGTACACGGCCCTGAGTCCTTCTGGAGAAGGGCGGTATAGAAGTCTAATAAAACTAAAGTAAAGTAAAGTAAATTGCTCGAGGCGCAAAGGGCAGAAATCCAGCGGTGGTCCCCCCACCCCTACCCTCTCATTCTCTCCCAATCCTGGCGTTTTGATTTCCCCCCTCCATGCTAACTTGCTAAATATATATATATATATATATTGGAAAGGGTTTTTTTGCGAAATAAAGGAAGCCAGTGGACATCCGAGCGTAGATTTGTCTTCTGTAAAATTGGTTGCTTTGGCGGTTTGGCTGATAGAAATCACAAAGCGTGCTGCGTTCTTTTTTTGTTTTTACTTTTATTATTACTATTATTATTTTTTTTCAATCCGTCCATGATCTTCTGATTCTTCAAGAAGAGAAGCAGCCTGGAATTAAGGAGAAACTTCCTAACAGTGAAGACAATTAACCTGTGGAACAGCTGGCCACCAGAACTTGTGGGTGCTTCATCACTGGAGGTTTTTAAGAAGAGACTGTAGGGGTATAGGGTCTCCTTCCTAAGCAGGGGGTTGGACTAGATGATCTCCAAGGTCCCTTCCAGCCCTGTTAGTCTATGATTCTGTAAGGGTCTCCTGCTCAAGCAGGGGGTTGGACTAGATGACCTCCAAGGTCCTGTCCAACTCTGTTTCTTTATTCTCTATTCTATTCTGTACCAAGGCAAGACAAACTATGGAAACTAATCAAGGAGAGAATCTAAAATTAAGGCGAAATGTCCTGACAGCCAGAGCCATTAACCAGCGAAACTGCTTGCCACCAGAACTTGTGGTCCTACTACATCACTGGAGGCTTTGAAGAAAAGACTGGACAGCCATTGGCCGGGAATGCCATAGGGTCTTCTGCATGAGCAGGGAGGTGGACTAGATGACCCCTTCCAGCTCGATTCTGGTTCTGATTCAAATGCCGCCTGTCCTTCCTGGGGCCGAGCGGGCAGCTGCTTTGGCCGACCCAGTGGCTCGTTCCGACTGGGTTTCGCCTGCGTGGATCAATCTGGAAAGACCGGAAAGCAGCCCGAAAGATTGGGTGGGTGAAGGGTGGGCTGCGGGTCCCTCCATCCATTTCCTCTACAGCAGCGCCCCTCCCTTCAACCTTTGAGGTACCGGGAATTGGTTCCATGGGGAGATATTTTTCCGCGGACCAGAGTGGGGGGGAGCCATGGTTTCGCCTGCCACCTGCATCCCACGGATGGGATGCTTCGCTTGCTTGTGCAGCCCCAGTTTCTGGCGTGCTGCTGCCTGGAGGTTGCCGACTCCTGCTCTACAGGTAGATTCATTTAGTGCCCGTTCGACGTTACAACAGCCCTCCGCCATTTTTCCCACGACTGTGGCAGCGTCCCCACGATCAACGTGATCTGCCATGGACTCATATTTATGACGGCCCCGGGGTCGGCCCCGCGATCCCCTTTTGTGACCTTCCAACGAGCCAGGTCCGGGAGTGGGTGGGGAAGCTTCACCACCACCACCACCCCCCGTGTCACTAACTCAACACCGATGGTGATTCACTGAACAACCATGGCGGGAAAAGTTGTACAATGGGATAAAACTCCCTTAACAAACCTCTCCCTCAGCAACGGAAATTTGGGGCTCGGGGTCATAAACCAAGGACTACCCACATTAAAAGGAAGCACCTGGTGGATTACCCAGCATAGACTGCAACTGAGCCCAATGTTTCTGTTGCTAAGCGAGATACTGCGTTACGGGCCTTTGGTTCCGTGTTGCAACCTTTCTCGGACACTGTCGTTAAGTAAATCGCTGCCCTCGTTCACTTACCAACCCGGTCAGGAAGTGAACCCGGCTTCCCCATTGTCTTTGCTCATTGGGAAGTGGCACAAGGGGGAATCCTGGGATTGTGGGGCACTGCACCCGTCGTAAGTACGAGTTGGTGGCCAAAAGCATCTGAATTTCGTTCAGGGAATTGTGCTTGTTAAGTCAGTCACCCGGTCGTTAAGCGAATCCTTCCCCCTTGTTGGAAGGTTGTGGCAAAAGGGGGATCCCATGACTCCCGGAATATTGCGACCTAAACGAGTAGGTGGTCCAGTGCCTGAATTTTGATGACGTGAGCAGGGGGATCCTAGAAAGCTAACGGAAAAAGGATCCGAAGTCCCTTTTTGTGATGCCATTGCTACTTGGAACGGTCACTAAACGAACTGTTGTAAGTCAAGGACTATCTGGATAAACCCCCTATTTTAGGGGTCGAATCCTGCCCACCCTGCCCACCAGGAGAGGCTTGTCTGCAGCGGCCCTGGGACAGAGGCAGGACCTCTCCAAGATGCTAGAAGAGCCCGGGATCTAGTCTCCTGGAGTTCCTTGGTCTCCAAATCGCTTCCAGCCTCCTTTCATCCCCCCTCCACCCCACCCCCACCCCACCCGCCAGCTCTTCCAAAGCCTCTTCCAGCGGCCGGAGCCGAGAAGTTCCAGCTGTTGGCAGCAGGGCGCGTGTTCGATTCCTGAACATGCCGCGGACGGCTCCGGATCGCTCTGCGGGACCTATTCCTCCACGTATTTTCCCACGCTGCTAACCCGCTCCGGATCCTCCCTCCTCGGACGGCCGTTTATTGCAAAGGACCGGCTCCAGCGGCGGGACTTTTTCCCCGTTGCTTAAGGCGTTGCCCCGCGTGACCGTCCGGTAGCCAGGATCCCCCGTGGGGGGCAGCAGGGTTCCTCAATTCCATCTCCTCCTTCCAACCCCCCCGTCCCGTCCCCAAATCCAGAGTAGCCTTCCTCGCCAGAGGGGGTCGGACGCGGGGCAGAACCTTTTCCCGAAAATCGCCGCATGGGCGCGGAGGAGGAAAAAACAAGAGCCCACGCACCGCTCAGGATCCACGCCCTGGCGACCAAATACGGGTTTCTTCTTTTTTCCCACTTTTTCGCAGGAACGAGACCAGTGGAACGTCCCTGCCCTTCGGCCGCTCTTTGCTCCGGCTTTTTTTGTTTTGTTTTATTTTGTTTTTTTGGGAGGGGGGGCTACGACTAGCCTCCGGCACCCCCATCTCTTTCTCCACCCCACAGAAGCGGCCCGCGGTGAGCAGGATCCACTGCCTCCCTGCTTTTGGGATGGGGGGTGGGCTGAAGATGTAGCTCCCCCGTGGAAGAAGCCCTCCCACTTTCCTTCGGGCTGCGCGGGGACCCCCGAAGTCCGGGGGCTGCGTAGACGGAGACCCCGGTCCCATTCGGGGAAAGGGGCGGGAGGTCGGTCACCCGCCGTGGGACCAAACTCGAAAGACAAAGGCGGGCCGTCCGGGGTGGGTGACTGGGTGGGCATCTCCAGGGCAAAGTAGGGATGCTGGGGTGGGCGCGCTCCCCCCTTTGAAACCTCTCCGGCAGGAGTAGGTGGGACGGAACTCTTGGGGGGTCTCTGTAGACCCACATTCCTCTGCTGCCCCTGCGTGTTAGCAACAGCACTTCAAAAGACCCCTCCCCATTTCGGCTCAAGAGACCCCCGTGGGCTTCTAGCGGGAGAAAGGGAGCGCAAGGAAAACGGAGGGCGCCCCTGGCTTGGCAGTGGGACATCCCCTTCCCCCAGCGGAGAAAGTGCCCGTCCGTCCGCCCCCCCCCCACGCCGGGTGCCCCGCCCACTCCTCGCCCCCCCTCTCCGGCTCGGGGTTTTTCAGCTCGCTCACTTCCTCCTCTGCCCGCCAGCTGCCTGTTTTCCCTCCCACCGACTTGCCAAGAGGGAGAAGACGCGGCGTGGGGAGCCATGATGGCGGGCACCGCGTTGGAGATCGATAGGACCGAGGTGGCCCTGCGGGGCTCCGGGGGTACCGTGGTCAACGTCACCCTCCGCCAGAAGTCCGGGATGGTTTACTTGTACAAGGGCTTGGCGTCCCTGGGTCGCCGCAAAGCAGCCGCCAAGGATGCCACCGGTGCTCTCCCTGCCCGCAGCCCACGCCGGAGGTGGGAGGGGGGAGCAGAAGGTCTTGGGAGTAAGGATTTGGGGAGGGGGGTTGCAGGCCTGGGGAAAGGGGATCGGAAGGCGGTCTGTCCTAGCCGAGCCTGGAGGGACCGAATTGGCTCTCCAAACTCTGCAGATGCTCAGAGGCGCCTCTCCACCTGCGTTGTGCCCCCTCTCCCCCAAGCCAGATTCTCACGAAGCCCCCCCCCATCTGGATGAACGAACCTCTGTGCCCGCCTAAGATCCCTGCTGCTGTCCTGGCACATCTGGCCACTTTGGGGATTATTTGGACTCCGAGCCAAGCAGAGGGGCTGATCCTCTTTCTCTCTGCTCCAGCTGAGGTGGGCGCCCACTGAGGTCTCCAGCTATCCTCGCCTGGCGAGAGCCCACCTTGCATCTGGGTCCCCTTTGCCACCTAGCCAGTGTCTTGTGCTGATGCCGCCTGTGGTCTCCCCTTTCGCACCCCTTCCCCAGGGAGCCCAGATCCTGCTTGGCACTGTGTGCATCGGCCTCCGGATGATCTTCAGCTTGGCTCCGAGCCCCGAGTACACCTACTACTACTACTACTACTATTACTACTACTACTACCGTGCATTCTATAACTGAGTCCCTTTCTGGATGGGCAGCCTGGTGAACAGTGGGGACGAGCCCCCTGGGTCTCAGTTGCCCCCCAAGAAGCAGGGGAGGAGTCGTGGGACGGAGCAAAGAGGGCAGGGTAGCTGAATGCCTGCAGAGTCCGGTCCATTTGTGGAGGGCTGGACTGCCGCCTTGCAGACATCCCTAGGAGTCAGTCCAGTCCATGAAGGGGGTCCAGTCCCCTGGGCCGGGGGCTTACTTCCTGCTGGTGGGTGGGTGGGTGGCCCCAATAGACACCACCCCTCACCTGTGGCGGCCACTGGGTAAGTGGGGAGGGTCCCATCCCTGACCCGTTCCCAGGTGTGCCCTTCCTCGCCTCTTAGGTCCACCTGGCCACATTCCTCAACCTGGGCAGCATCGTGAAGGGCTCGGTGGCCTTCACAGTGGGTTTGACGGAACTCCCATTGCCGACTTACCAACCCTACTTCTGTGCTCTGCAAGGGGTGTCACACTCAATACCCGCAGGGTGCTTACATTTGCCCACCCTGGAAATACAGAAGGACTGGCCTGTGGCGCCTCTGCCAGCGAAAACGGAGCCTCTGTGAGTGATGACTGGCCACCCCCCCCCAGCCATGTTCCCCCCCCCCAAGGTCAAACACAAACCTGATACAGCCCTCAACGAAATCGCATTTGACACCCTTGCTCCAGGTACTCCACAAAGGGTCACGCTGTGTTCACGAAGAGCAGCCCGTGCCCCGTTCTTGCCTCCAGGTGACGTCTCCTCTGGGGTAAATAGCTAGGGTTGGGGGGGGGCATTTGCTGGCCACTGATCAGTCCTAGGGAAGCTGCGTAAGCCGCCTTTTTCTCCCAGGGGGCTGGAAGGACTACATGGCCATGGAGGAAGCAGACACCCCTCCTGTGCCTGAAGAGCTGGGCAAAGAGCAGAGACCTGCCTGAGAGGCACAGAGAGAAGCCCCCTCCCCACCTCAGCCTTTGGTTCTTCTCGGGGAACTGAACGGAGGCCCAGCACTTCCCTGCAGCCACTCCCAAACTCAAGATGCTCCTGTCGCTTCTCATGCCAGCCTACTCTCCTTGCACACACGATCAATAAAAGTGGCATTTCTGGAATTTTAGCTCCTGTCTGTCTGGTGGCACGGCCGAACTCAGGGATCCCACGGGGCGCATGGGGTGGAGGGACTTATCTGCCAGGGAAAGGCTGCCCTGATGCCCAATCCTGGCTCTGTGTCCAGAGGCAGACGGACCTGGACGAGGCAGCCCTGCATCTCTGGGTCCTCCCCTGGGCGGCTGTTTTCCTGGGGCAGTAGAGAATTGGGGGGGGGGGCGCTTTTAGTGGAGCAAATGGCGGCAGAGCAGAGCAACCTATGGGGTGTCTCCCCTTCTCTGGCCTTCTCCTGAGCCCCACGCGAGGCTGCCTCCCCCAAGTGGGAGTCCCCCCCCCCCAACAAAACTGGCGAGACATCCATGCAGGAGCCCTCCGCTTTATTATCCGTCAATGTTTCCCATCCCTGCTTCCTTCCTCCCTGGACCCCAATTTCAACATGGCCTGGCCCGGTGGATTAAAGGGGGCGGGGCAGGTACCTGCTCCAAGAAAGGCCCCTCCCGTGGCTTAGGGCCTACTCCCTGCTCTCCTTGTCCTGAATGGCTGGGGAGGCTCAGGGCCCAGTCCTGCCTCAACCGACTTCTCTCCCAGGCCCCCACCTCTGATATAGCTGTGGATTGAGGCCCTAAAGGCAGTCGTGGTCCTTCCTGGAGGGGTCGCGCCCCCCTCCGGCTGGTGCATAGAATTGAAGGGTGCGCTTAAGCTCTCCAGCGGCTGATGGGGCGCCGGGCGGGGGATGCTGCTCCGCAGACAGACCACGCAAGGGTCAGGAGGGGCTCAAGGCTGGCCCTTCCTCCCATATTGACACGCAAAGGCACTGGGGTGAGAGGGGGGGGGTCAGCTCTCAGCACCCGAGGTTTCGGTGTTGTCTCTTCACACCGGCATGGGCATCTCGTTGTATTCGTCCACCCCTTCCCTCTCATCCAGGATGGGCTCCGCCTCGGCCGCGTCCAGCTGCAGGGGAGAGACCCACACGGGTGATGGGCTTGGTCCTCTCCAGGATCGGCTCTCCCCCACTTCCCACACACCCCGCACACCTCTGCACCCCAAACTTACACACTTCATCTCCCGCTCTGTAAAGATGCGGCTCAGCAGGCACAACCGAAGAGGCACGGTGAGGATGAGGATGAAGGGGAAGGCCAGCGAGGCCACGGTGGACATGACAGCCCAGAGCACGGCCAGGCAAGCCAGCTGCAGGAGCGTGAACAGGTGCATTCGCATTGTGCGTACCTGGAGGGGAGGGAAAGGAGGATGTGTTGGGCGGGCGGCCTGGTTCCCCCTGTTGCATGGAGGCCTTGCCCGCCTCCATCCCTCAGCCCCCCTACTATGGATGTCATCCCTGGCAAGCAGCGAGGTTGGGTTGGGAGCCGGAGGTAGAAAGATGTAGCAGTGGTGGGATTCAAATAATTTAACAACTGGTTCTCTGCCCGAATGACTGGCTGGGTGGGCGTGGCCATGGTGTGCGACAAACAGCACTTGGGCTCCTGCCCCTCCCTGGGAGCCAAAATAGAGTGCGTGGGGACTCCTGGAAGGGGTGGGGCAGGGCAGAGCCAGCCATCAATTTAACTCCCGGTTTGCCCGAACCGGCTGAATCCCTCCACTGAGGTATAGGCAGCCACACCTGCGACATCATGCACACATACAGACACATGACACAAAAGAGCAAGCCAACGGGTTCCTTTGGAGGGAGCGTGAAAAGCACAAACCCCTGTGGAAGACACTCTCCTCCCTTGCAACCACCGCGTGGTCAATGGATGGTCAGGGGGAGGGGAGGGAGAGCATCCCACCAGAAAGATTCCCTGCTTAAAGTGAGTGACCGGAGGGCCATTGTGCGCAGGAAAAGGCATGACTCATCCTGGGATTCATGGGGCGGGGGGCAAAGCGCCCCTTGCCGGGGCCCTGGGGTGAACATAAATCCAAGCAGAGCTGGCCCGCTGGGCCCCCAATTGGAGTGAGAGCCTTGGCAGGGGCCACTTGGGGTCCGTCTCTGCCAGATCTCAAACCACAGGCATCTTTTCCACCAGTGGCCTCCCAAGGCTACCAGCCTGAGAACACCGCGCCAGTTGTGTTCCCTGGACACAGCCAGAAAGGCACCGGTCACAAAGTAACCCTGCTGCAGGAACTACGACAAGTCGCCGAAGGACAAGAGTTATACTAATATCTCAAAAATAATGGAACAGAATCCTTAAAGAAAGCGTGCCGAAGAAGAGGGACAAAGTGGAATGTGAATAACAACAATTCATTTTTTAAAAAATAATTTAAATGATTTAAATTGACTAAAACAGGTCAACGTGGTGGCTCAGTGGATAGGACGCTGAGCTTGTCGATCGAAAGGTCGGCAGTTCAGCAGTTCGAATCCCTAGTGCCGCATAACAGGGTAAGCTCCTGTTACTTGTCCCAGCTTCTGCCAACCTAGCAGTTCGAAAGCAGGTAAAAAATGCAAGTAGAAAAATAGGGACCACCTTTGGTGGGAAGGGAACAGTGTTCCGTGCGTCTTTGGCATTGAGTCATGCCGGCCACATGAGCACGGAGACGTCTCCGGACAGCACTGGCTCTTTGGCTTTGAAACAGAGATGAGCATCGCCCCCTAGAGTCGGGAACGACTAGCACATATGTGCGAGGGGAACCTCTGCCTTTTACCTAAATTGACTAATCCAGGGGTCCCCAACCTTTCTGGGTTGGTGGCCTGGAGCAGGGGGCGGGGAGAAGGGATGATTTTGTGGGAGGGGCAGGCATATATGCGTGTGCACCAGGGGTGGGTTCTACTCACCTTTACTATCGGTTCGCAATGGGGCTGCGCACACGCTCCTCTGCACATGCGCAGAAGCGTTTTGATGACGTCGGGGTCGGTGGGCGGAGCCTCCCTCTGGTTTTATTACCAGTTCTATAGAACCGGTTCGAACTGGGGGCAGCCCACCACTGGCAACCCACCACTTTGAGCGGCCACTAAATGAACGGTTGTAAATTACGTGTAGTTGGGGCACAGGAGGAGGAAAGTGTGGAGTAGTAATCAGTGAGTTACTAGCCTCGGAGTGCTTGTCTGGGTGTAGCCCAGAGACCTGTGTGGTTGTGTCGGGTGGGGGTGGGTGGGGGGGTGGGGGGCTTTGGAGCCTACCGACTCGCGTGTATGTCAAAGAGGGCGGGAAAGGAACGGACGTAGCCGTGGGATGTGCCCCCAAATAGATGGCTCAGCCATGAAACAAAGCCAGCAGATCTATAGAAACAGGTGGCAAGCAGGTGTGGCGGAAGAGGCTTAAACTCAAGGTAAACACTTTGTAAACAGAAAAGCAGTTTTGGCTGGAAAAAGGGTTGCAAAGGGAAGGGAGCGGAGGAATGTGCCAGCTGCCTCCAGGCAGATCCGGAGAAGGCGCAGAGGCTCCCTTGGAAAGGGCTTAGCAAAGGCAGACCATCCCAAGACAGTAGTTCAGCCAAAGGAGACCAGCCGGGCCCGGACGCCTGTGGCAGTATCACCACCGACTCGGTGGCACCCAGAGGACAGACTGACACTCAGGAGAAAGAGGGAGGAGAGAGGCTTTGCAGGGAGAAAAGAAGAACGAGAAAGAAGGGATGCAGAAGAATTTAGGGGGCAGATAGACTGACATGAATCACATCACAAAAGCAGAGCATCCCTACAGTAGGACCCACAGGCCTCCACCCCTTTCCCAGAGGCAGGGAGGGCCCTGCATCTGGAAAGCCTGACCTTCTTGACGTAGGGCATGTCCGGGTGGTGCTTGGGGGGCATGAGCAGCAGGTGGAGGCGCTCGTAGAACTGGATCCCGTTCAGCGAGGTGACGCCCATGTAAAGGAAGATGCCGAAGAGCACCGCCAGCGGGATTCTGCGCAGCAGGTCCCCGATCACGATGGACAAGCCTGGTGGGAGGGGCAGGAAGGGTGTGCTCAGTTCCCCTCCCTCCCAGCCCCACAGCAGCCCTCCTTCCAAATCCAGCAGCCAGTGTGAGCAGCAAGGCCGTGTGGACAGGGGGGAAAACAGTTGGCCACGCCAGTCAACCACCCTGCAATAAATGGGGGAGTAGAGCGACTCACCCACAAGGACGGCCACCAGCAGCCCGGTGACCCGCTGCTCCTTCACCTCCTGGATTTTGGGCTTGTCCCCTGGGGCCACGGCCTTGCTCATGACAGTGAGCGCATTGGCATGTGTGACGGAGCGCACCGTGGCAGCTGCCAGCCACGGCAGCCCGAAAAGGGCACAGAAGCCACCCATGGCCACGATCAGCAGCAGGTCC
This sequence comes from Pantherophis guttatus, assembly GCF_059756535.1. Lineage (NCBI taxonomy): Eukaryota > Metazoa > Chordata > Lepidosauria > Squamata > Colubridae > Pantherophis > Pantherophis guttatus. Next base: position 160,169,033 of record NC_142066.1, on the reverse strand, counting down.
AGGTGGAAGCCGGAGCCCTTCTGCAATTTCCGCTCCTTCTTACTGATGATCAGCCTGGGGGCAGAGGGGAAAGCAGGGTGTGTATGTGTGTGTGTGTGTGGGGGCTCCTCTCCATGTATGCCCGAAAGACCAGTGGGGGAGGGCAGGAAGAGGACCCCCAGCCAGCAACACTCACGTGGTGATCTGCGTCTCCATGAAGATGAGGATGAAGACCAGAACGGCAGGCAGGACGCTGGCCAACATCATCCACACTGGGAAAGCCTTGCTGCTGCCCAGAGGGTTGATCACCCAGCCTCGCTTGTCGGGGGACGTGACTGAGAAGCCACTGGGCACCGACAGTTTCTGTATATGGGGAGAGTAGGAGAAAAGAATTCGGGGGTGTGTGTGTGAATAAAAGCGAAAGGGGCAAGCAGGGGCTGCTCAGGATCCAGCCAGGACCTCTGGTGAGCCAGCCAGGGGGCATGCCTGAGCAGGGGGTTGCATGGTTGCACCTCCCTTGCGGGGAAGCCCGAAGGGGACTCCAGGAACCCCCCTCCTACCTGAGTGTAAGTGTCCTGGATGCTGGAATCCACCAGCACCATGAGGAGGATGGCGATGGGCACCCCAAAGTCTCCGATCACCCGCCGGACCTGCCCGGAGAGACCTGCTCAGCCACAGGAGCCTCTGAGCACGCGTGGAGTGTCGTGCCTCCTCCCCTGCAGCACCGCTTCTGTTTGCCGACAACAGTCTCCCCCAGACCCTCCCCACCTCCGGGACCCCCGGTACAGGCCACGCACCCGGCCGGGGAAGAAGCGGCTGTTCTTGAACTTCCGCAGGAAGAAGGCAATAAAGAAGGTGCCGGCCATCAGCACCAGCGAGAGGAGGGCCGTGTTGGGCTGGCCAGTCATTTCCAAAGCGTCACGGCCGATTGTTCCATTCTCTAGTCCCAGAAGGCCGCTGGTGCCGTTCCCGCAGCCGTGCAGCGGGTGCGCCTGGAAGATCTGCATGGAAAGAGGGAACAGAAGGGGTTCAGGTGTCACCTGGGTGGGAAACCTCTGGGCCATCGTTGCCACCAAGGGGCCCCTTCCCGGCCGCCCTGCTTGATTTTCAGTCCATGTCCCCCCTTCCATGTCTCAGCCGTAGGACCACCTCCCTGCTCCGGTCACCTTGATGAGTTTGAAGAAGGTCTCGTAGATGAAGATGAGGGAGATGAGGAAGGCGAAGATCTCCTGGGTGAAGCGGGAGACGAAACGCACCAGGAAGCTGCCCTCGAAGGCCACGATGGCCAGCACAATCAGGACAAGCCAGAAGCCGATCCAGACGCGGCCCACCAGGTACTCCATGCCGTGCGAGTTGCAGAACTGCCAACGGGCAAAAAGAGGACAAAGACCCAGCGGTCCGAGGGCTGCCTCTGTGGGATCATGAGGGGCGAGCTGGGGGGAGCGACGCCAAGGGGCCTTGCTCCCAAGGGGCCAAGAGTTGTCCCAGAGCCTCCTGCTTCCGATCCAAAGAATGCGGCAGAGGAGCTGCAGACAAACAGACACCCCTCGGAAATCTGGGCAGCCCCCAAACTCACCGTGAAGAAGGCTTCCTCAAACACCAGGAGGGGCCCCGAGAAGCCGATGACCAGGAGTGGCTGAGCCCCCAGGAGGCAGAAGAGAACACCCTGAATGGCCGTGGAAATGATCAGCTCTGAGACCCCAATTAGCCCCTCGGTCTTCTCGCCTGGAAGAGACGGAGGGCGAAGCTGAGGTTTAGGGGGGTCCCCAGCCCCAGCTCCCTTGCCTCCCCTGTGGCCCTGAATCCAGCCCCCCCCCTTGCTCACCCAGCAGCCCCCCAAAGGTGATGGCGGGCGAGAGGGCTGCAAAGTAGATGAAAATGACAGCCGCCAGGCACTGAGGGTCCAGAGCATCCCGGAAATCGCTGAGATACTTGGGATAACGCCGACGGACATCCCGGACAAGCCCCCCAAAAGGTCGGCCAGTGCGTTGAAGAGGATCGGCCTCTAATTCTTCTTCCTCCTCCTCCACCTTCAGCTTCAGCAAGGCTGGGGTGGTGCAAACAGGGAATCAGGGAGGGGGAGGCCTGCCAGAGCCCCACATCCCACCCCACTCTGATCACAAGAGCCCGCCTTGTAAGAGGGTCTTGGGTGAATTAGCACTTGGCATTTCCCAGAACAGACCTCGGTTTGCCTTATGCGTGGACAGAAGAAACAGAGGAACCAGGGCAGAGGAACCAACATACACACACACACACACAAATGGCCGAAGCCGAAGCAAGGGTCTGCAGCCCCCACCCCCATCCCTAGCCTACCTTTCTCCTCCGGTGATTTGGGCTCGAGGGCTGCCCCAGCCATCAGCCGCCGTTCCTGCTCCTCCCTCCGGCGCAGCATCTCCCGCTGGAAGTGCGCTACGCTCCGTAGCAGCTCCTCACCCTGCACCTCCGAGGGCGGCAGCACCACGCTGCAGTCCAGGAACTCATTGATGGCCTGCAGCAGGTCGTGCCGGTCGTCGGCCAAGTAAGCTGCTTCGTGGAATTGCTGGGGACCAAGTGCAGAAGGGGACGGCTGCAGTCAGGACAACTCGCCGTGGCCAACTCATTGCAGTCAACTCCCCACGGCCAACCTGCTACAGCCAACTCGCCACGGCCAACTCGCCACGGCCAACTCACCGCAACCAACTTGTTGTGGCCAACTCTCTGCGGCCAACTGTCTGCAGGACAATTGAACAATTAAATTGAATTTTTTAAACAATTACACAAATGTTTTAAGGTTTGCCATTCACGTTTCATTCTGTCTCTGCTTTTGCATCTGTTCTTTAATTATTCTATTCCAACATTTCTTTCACATTAATCTAACTCTTGTCCCACAGTGAGCTGTCCTGGGGTGAGATGGCCATGGAGAGTTGGCCATGGAAAGTTGGCCGTGGCGAAATGTCCTAGACCCCTCCGGAAGGCCTTGAGTGCCGGGTCCCAGGATGGCACCTACCTTGTCGGACATCAGGGTGGAGATAGAGCGCCCGATCTCGTGGTAGTCCATGTTGGCACTGCTGGGGCCCAAGAGCACGAACAGGAAGCGTACCGGCACTGGCACCTCCAGGACGGCATCCAGCTGAGCAGCCTCCTGCAGCCGCACAAAGGCCATGGTGGGCTGGTCCAGGAACTGCACACAACCTGCGGGGAGAAGACGGGTGTGGGGTGTCCGTCGAGGCCTGCCCCCCCCCCAAGCCCTCTGTCACCCCCCAATTTCCTTACCCACAAGCACCACAGTGGCTTCGGCATTGTCTGGAATCTTCTCTAGCAGCTTCAGCTCATGTTTCGACTTGGAGCGAGTGATGGTGCCGGACAGAACAGGGGAGGCCACTTCCTTCTGCAAAGTCTACAGGAGGGGAGGATGGGACCTGGAATCCATTGGCTGCTGGATGCCCCATCAATGCTCCCACCAGACGCCCCTCAACTCTTCCCCAGCCCCCAAACCTGATTCCAGTAAGAAGCCCATAAATAACAGAATTACAGAAGGGACCTTGGAGGTCATCTAGACCAACCCCCTGCTCAAGAAGAACCTTTACAATATAAGAGTTCGAAGAACCTTGGAGGTCATCTAGTCCAACCCCCTGCTCAGGCAGGAGACCCTTTCCAAATTCCAGAATCACAGAATTGGAACGGACCTTGGAGGTCATCTAGTCCAACAGCCTTGTCAGGCATAAATGGCCAAAACCCAGGAAAAAGCCATCACAAACTGCAATCACGGGACCATGGAATGCCGTGGCACATCCTGTGGTCATGTGACCTTGGGGTGGGGGTGGGGTGTCCCAGACTGCTTAGGGTGGCCATGAGCACCAGTTCTGTGGGTCTCAGGACTTCGAGCAGTCATAAAAACCACCCGTCGTTAAGCGAGGACTAGCTGTAATTTCACTGCAAGGCTTCTGCTGGGACTCAAAACATTTCCTGTTCCACTTTCTCATCCCGTGCTGGGTTTCCAGCTCAACAATGCAGCTCAAGTAAATTTGTAGCTACCCCCCCACCCACCCCCAGCATGAGAGGTTCCCCTGCTGGAGCGAGCCAAGGGGGGAGGGGAAGGGGGAGGGAGGCTTGAACCCACCTCCCTGAACCAGAGCCCCCTGATCTCAATGTCTGTCACAATTTATTTAGTGCTCTCTGAGCTGGCTGGTTTTCTTGCAGACGTTTTACTGCCAAGCTAGGTAACATCATCAGCCCTGGAAGAGACAATGGGGTCCGCTCTCTAAACTTCTTTCTTGCCCTGATAACGTTACCTAGTCGGGTCACGAAACATCTGCAAGAAAATAACCAAGCTCAGAGAGCAACAGCTCCTCCTCTTTCCCTTTCCCTTCTCTTCCTCCTCCTCCTTCTCCTCCCCCTCCCCCTCCCCCTCTTTTCCTCCTCAATCCCCCTGCCTTCTAGCACTGATGATGTTACCTAATTGGGTCACAAAACGTCTGCAAGAGAACCACCCAGCTCAGACACCACCAGGGACTCCCCCACCCCCCCATTCAACCCTGAGCTGCAAAGATCCTATCACCACCGTTCATTTGTTCGGACAGCTGCGATCTACGATTGGCGGTGGACTTGAACCCGGGTCTGCTCCATCCTAACATCAGATCTTCTTTGGCCATTCCCACCTAGAAGGCCATCTGCCACGTCTGCCCCCCACCCCTAGTGGTTTCTCTCCCTTCCCCCTCCTTGTCTCACGGGTGGGGAGGGTGTCCCTTCCTCACCCATAGGGTCCAGGCAAGTTGGCTGCCCCTTGGACCAGGCGGGGGATCTCCGTGAAAGCTCACCTCCTTCTCAAGGTCCACCCGCGTCTCATGCTCACCCACAGGGCCAATGAGTGGATCGGTGACGGTGGGCTCGGGGCCTTCTCCGACGTGGTTGGCACTGTGATGGTGACCCAGCAGAGAGCCGAGCGAGCCGGCTGAGATGTTGCGAGGGAAGGAGAACTCTTTCTCATCGCAGGGATGGCTGTGGGAGAGACCACCTTGTGCGTCAAGCTGTGCCTTGGCCAGCATCTCTGGCAGCACCCCAGGAAGAAAGAGGGGCTCTGGGGAAACTGGCGGTCCAGACGAGCGACCCTTGCCATCTGAACGAGCAACCCTTCCTGCTCCAGATGAGCCACCCTCATGCTCTGGACGAGCCACTCTCGCGGTCCCGACAAGCAAGCGTCGTGGTCCCGACAAGCGAGCCTCGTGGTCCCGACGAACGAGCCTCACTGTGTGGACGAGCTACCCTCACTGTCCAAATGAGCTACCCTCGCCATCCGGACGAGCGAGCCTCGCATTCCGGGTCCTCCAGCTGGGTCCAAAGCTGTGCGACGGGGGTGGCTTTCCCTGCCTCAGTCTCTCCTCAACCTTCAGCCGGACAGGGGTAAGACCGACACACTCACCTATGCTTAAGCAGCAGCGCCCGCAGTACATTGGCGCGGTCCTCGGCACGGATCTGGTCGGAGATGATCATCTGCTCCACCACTTGATGGGCCACCCCTGGCAGAGTCTTCTGGTCCAGATCGAGAAGGACTGCACCTACAGGGGACAGGAGGAGGGGTCGGGGGAGGGCGCACTTGAGCAGCTACACCTGCTGCCAGTGGTCCTACAGTTGGTTCCCTGGGTGAGAAGGCCCCATGTCTAGGACAGCAGCGGGGAGACCGCTGGCCGCCCATGTCAGCTACTCCCGGTCCCTTCGTCCTTCCGTCCTGGATGTATAACCAATTCAAAGGCCGTCTGATCAATCTCCGGCCTCACTTTCTCTCCTGGATTAATCATTGTACTGGCCTGGTAGAAAGGCTCACTCTCTGCTCTGCACCCACTCCGGATTCCAGAATCCCCCAACTGGCAAAAGGAACCAGTTTGCTCAGGAGTGAAATGCTCCCGGTTTGGACTGGATCGGGCGATCCAGTAGCGATCGTGAACTGGTAGCGATGGCGGAGCAAAGCTCTGCCCACCCGCCTGGGTGTCGTTACTTCCTGGTTTTAATGTGTTCTTTACCCTCTGCACACGTGCAGAAAGTTTTGCATGCACTTCCGAACTGGTAAGTAGATTTCACCCCTGCTCCACCCACCCACCCCCATCCTGCCCCCCATCGTCCCCTTTTTTGCCTTCCCTTTTTTTCATCCAGGTGCTCACAGCAAAATACCAAAAAGGCTCCTCCCCCCCAGCCCCTCCCACAATCCGGACCCGTACAAGCAGCCAGAAGCAGCTTGGCAAAGCAGGCACAAGAGTCTCTGGATCCAGAGGGCACAGCCACAGCCCGGCCCCGCCCCACTGAACTGGCAGCACTGCTCCAGGTCTATTTGATCCTGGAAAAAAACTCCGGGGGCAGCAGCCCTCACCACCCTCTCAGACCCACGGAGCCCTCCTCCCACGCCCCGTTGCCTACCGTGGGCGAGGGTCCTGCGTAACTCCAGCAGGCTTCGGAAGGAGAGGGAGGCCACGTGGGGCTTCCCCCATCGGTCGGTCTCCTCCTCCACATCTTCCTCAAATTTGATCCAGCGGGCCGTCTCTTTCCACTGCAGCTCCTGGTTCTTGTCCAGGGTCAGTTCGTTCAACTCCACAAACACCTGCGTCAGAGGGGGAGGGGGGACAAGAGCAATGCTCGGGGGAGGGGGAACTGGCAAGACCACCCTCCAGAGCGGGACCCCTGGAGCAGGACCTCTCTGGTCTGGTGGGTGGACCAGAGCGCCCCAACAGCAGCTTCAAGGCCTCGGTTTCCCGAATAGGCCCATCCGAGGTGAGCCATGGGCACAAAGCCCCTCCTCCCAAGCCCGGATTTTTCCTCTCCCCCTCACCTCGTGGGGCTTCCGGTCCTGCTTCCGCAGCCGGGCGCTGGCCTCCTGCCGGTCCTTGCCCAGGTGCACCACCTGCCCTTTGGTGCTCTTTCGGACCAGGTGCCGGCGCACGCCTGGCACGTCCTCAAACCTATGGCCTATAGCAGAGGATTGGTGAGATGGGGGACACTGACAGCCAGACCGCCCCCAACAAGGCCTTCCTAGGACATCCTCCGGTGACCCTCGCTCACACCCCCCCCCCAACAAGGTGGGAGATCTGGACATTCAGTTTCCAGGGCTAGAGGTGACACTCTCCATGCGGACAGAGGGCGTAGAACCGGGGTGTCAAACTCAAGGCATGGGGGCTTGATCTGGTCTGCGATGTGGTTAGATCTGGCCTGCAAGGCTACCCTGAAAACAGTGAAAGACCAGCCCCTGGCGCCTCAGCCCCAGCACTGATCTAAAACTTGGTGGTGGCCATCTGGGCCCGAACGTGGTCAGCCTTAGATCTGCAGGGCCGCCACGGAGTCAGCGATCCCATGGAGACAATGGATCCCCCCAGCCCCCCTCCGGCCACTACAGCCCCTCCCCCCACTCAGCACGAGCAACGTCGAGCTGACCACGACCACCCCAGTCATGTCCACTCGGCCCCTTCAAGGTCAACCCCAACCCTGATGTGGCCCTCAATGGAATTGAGTTTGACACCCCTGGCGTAGAAACTGGAGGTTGCTCTAAAAGTTCTGGGCTCCACTTTTCCCCTCCCAGTCCGGAAGCTGCTCTTCCGTCCCCCCAGCCCGACTCACTCTTCATGTAATCCAAGTCTGACGAGGCCAAGGTCAGGGCCTCCGACTCGTCGGTGGGCACATTCTGGTACCGCGCCTGCTCCATGCCCGTCATGCTGCCGATGCACCGCCGTTCATTGAGGTTATAGCTGCGGTGGCCTGGCTGCGATTTGGAGAGCGGGCGTTCGGCAGGGGAGCTGCCCTCGGCCACCCCGGCAGCCCCAGAGTCCTCCAGGTCAGAGCTGCAAGACATAGGCCCGTCTCAGCAACTGGGGCCCAGTAGTCCTGTCTTGGATTGACCCCCATTTTCTTTGCCTCTAGGCGCCCAACAGAGCCTGGCATTCTCCTGGCTCCCCGGATGGTACTGTGCCCATCGAACAAGAGAAGGAAGAGCCCACCACACCCGCAGCTCTTCCAAAGCAGAGTTCCCCCCCGCCCTCCCGCCACTTCTCTCCCCTACCCAGGAAAGACACCTTGGCGTATCCTGCATCTCCTGAACCCCGCAATCCAGAAGGACCCTCGCCCCATAGTAGCCCCGTCCTTCCCCAAAGCTGCCTCGGGCCTCCTTACCTGCTTGATTTGGTTCCCGCTGCCGCTTGGGGGCTTCTGGCGTCAGCCCTCGGCCCTGAGGGCAGAGCGGGGGTCCCAGCTGGCTCCCCAGAGAGGGGGCTCTGCCGTTCTGTGTCATCCTCCTGCAGGAAGAACTGGAAGTTCCAAAAGGAGGGTCAGCACCAGGTTAGGATGCTCTCCCCTGCCTCCCTCCCCATCCGCCCCTACCTGCACCCCCTCAGGAGAGCTGTTTGGCAGCAGCTCCTCTGGGGTAGGCTCAGTCTCCGTGTCACAGGTGTCATCCTCCCCTTCCTCTTCCTGGCCCACTTCTGCCTCCTCTTCGATGGTAGGGGTCTCCCCAGCTACTGAGGCCCGGGCTCTGGGGGTCTTCTTCTTCTTCTTCTTGCTTTGCGAACCCTTTTTCCGCCGGCCCTCAGAGGGCAAGTGGGCAGATAGCGGGTGATGGATATGACGGGAAGACTGGCGGTGGTCTGTGGAAGAGGCAGGGGCTGTAACTCCTACGGACGGCCCCTCCCCAGCCGCGAGACACAGGGTCACCCATCCCCATCTCCGCTGTGCTAGGAAGAGCTTCCCCCCTCTTTTCCACTGTGCCCCAAAGACCACCGCCCCCTCCCCATCTACCTACATTCAAAATCCTCCTCGCTGTAGCTCCGGCCGGCTTCCTCCACGCCCCGCGGGTGCGTGTCCTGCAAGAGCTCCTCGAAGCGCTCCACTCGCAACTCCCGGCTCAGGTCCTTCTCCTCCTCCTCCTCCTCTTCCTCCTGAGGCCCCGCGAAGGGGGGAGACGCGGGAGGTTCCTGCTGCCGAGCAAGCGCACAAAACGTCTTCAGCGCTGGCGCTCCATGCGAGTTTTGAGCTTGGGGGAAGGGGCGCGCGGAGTGAGCGAGGGACCCACGCAAGACTCTTGCCTACCTGAGCCATGGAGCTCCGGCTGCAAAGGCGGCTCTTGGCCGCCCGCAGGATTTATCTGGCTGTGGGCAGCCAGGGAAGGTCATGCCGTCCGCGGGTGGGTGGCGGCTCCATCGCTTTCCATGCCACTCCAAATATTGACTGATCGGGGCGCCCCTCGCGCCGGCCGACACCGGCACAGATTGGCCCATCCTGACCGCCTCCCTCCCGGCTCAAGGTGACCCATGCAAGGTCTCCAGCCACGCAGGGAAAAGCTGCCCCCCTTCTTCCATCCCTGCCCCAAACTTGGAACCGACCCCCGGGCTCTGCTGCTGGGTCACAGTCCAGATCACCTGGGAAGAAGGGGTGCCCCACCCCCAAGAAACCCCCTCCCCTCCCCGACTGTAAGACCCAACCGGCCACCTATTCGAAGGGGGAGAAAACCCCTCTCCTGCTCCAGCCAGCCCCCCCCAACCCTATCCCTGCCTCTAAAAAGCCTCTGAGCATGTTCAGAGTGCAACACACACACACACACACACCGCAAATTAAAGGAAAGCTCTGAGCGGGCTCTTTAGCTTCGGTTTATGGGGCGGAGTGGGGGCTATGAACCCAGCCGACTGATCCTGGTGCGCTGAAGAGGGTCCCTGGGGTCCAAAGGATAAAACGCCTCATGGCAATGTCAGGGACGGGGCACATGGGCTCAGGAGTCCCTGCCTTTCTTCTCCCATCCCAGGCGTGCCCTGCTCTGCGCTGGCTGCTTCACTTCTTCTGCGCCCACCTTGTGCCCTGCGTCCTTAAAGAGTAGTCCTCAAGGGTTCTACATCGACAGGGAGGAGAGTAAGCAGTTGTGGGGAGGGAAGGTTACTACAAGGTTCCGTCTTAGGCCCAGGACTCTTCCATAGCTTTATCGATGACTAAGATGAGGGACTAGAAGGGGAACATTCAAATTCACAAAGGACCCTAAGATGGCAGAAACAGCCAACAGCCCACGAGACAAGCTCAGGATCCAAATAGACTCGAACCCGGGGCCCTATCCACCGAAATGCAATTCAGAGGGCCTGTGGGGAGCCCTTTCTTTGGGGATCATGAGTGCAAGCTGGTCCATGGCATAACCATCCCCCCAAAAAAATTTTTTAGCCATTCCCCCCACAGCTCAGCCTGGCTTTGAGCAGATGTGGTGTGGAGACACCCCACCGGCCCCCTCTGGATCCATTAGCCACACCCGAAGGACCCACCAAGGCACCTGGGGTGGGGGTGGGGAATTGGCAGGCCAAATTCGGGTGCCTGTCTGCCACGGCTATGGGTCAAGGCCCCCCCCACAGCCAGCCAGCCCCCCCCCATCCAAGGGTTCCTGATGGGGCAGTTTGCAGTTCAGCCCAGGAAAACCTGCGTCCCACGGAAGGGCCTTCTTGTGCATGCCCCCCCCCACATGCTTCATCCCTCCCCCCTGCCTCCCCCCACCTCTCCTACGCTCCAAAGTGGGGAAGGGGGTTCAGCCTGCCAATCCTGCCCCAGATAAACGGGCCACTCTGTGTGTGTGTGTGTCTGTGTGTGAGCAGCAGCTCCCTGGGTGGCTTGACCTTCACAAGCCCCAAAAACGGCCCAATGTGGGGAAGTAGAAACCCCCACCCCCAAAGAGCTCCATCCATTGGGTGCCGGCTTAGTCTAGATGACCTCTAGGATCCAGGCTGGGCAATGGGGAAGGGAGGGAGGAAGGGAGAGTTGTGTGGTCCGAAGGATGGTCTCCTAGGGCTGCTCCAGAGGGGTGAGAAGGGCGGCAGTCCAGACTCAGGATATTCCCCCCATCCCAGTTACCCCCTCCTCACCCCACAAATCAGAGACTGGATGGGGTCTCTTCTGGCTCTTCCCCAGGGTGTTCACCCACCCCCCGTCCCCACATATTTGGGGAAATCGAAAAGGGAGGTGGGAGGCAGGCAGCCCCTTGGCTCCTTGACCCATGGGTGTGTGTGTGGGGGGGGAGGAAAGCCGACTTGGGGCCTAATTCTGACCTCCACCTACAGCTCTTCGGCATTTGGGGCCAACCGCCCCGAGACCCCCACACATGCCCAATGTGTAGGGCTACAGAGGCCAGCCCTGGGTAACCCACCGAATCCAAGCCCCCTCCTCTCCTGAGATGGGGGGGGGTGACTCACCCCTTCGGAGGTGCCGGAGATGACATGACGGTGCTCGGCGGACATCCGGCCACGGCTCATGGCAACCTCCTCCTGGCGGGCGAGCCCAGCCCTTACCCCTTCTCGTTCTCCTTAGGGCTCAGAGGAAAGAGTGGGGCCACCATAACCTGCAGGGGAGAAGTACAGTCAGTGGGGAGGGGGGGGCACCCAATTCCCCACCTCCTCCCGGGGGTCCAGAGAGCCAGTCTGGAAAGAGAAGGGGCCACCAGACCCTCCCTCTGGCTCGGCAGACCGACTGTCCCATCCTAGTGACCTGGCAGAGACCGAGCCGCCGTAATTTGACTAGGTGGCTGTCAGCTTGACTAGGTGGCTCAGTGGCTAAGACACGGAGCTTGTCGAGCAGAAAGGTTGGCAGTTCGGCGGTTTGAATTCCTGGTACAAGTCTCCTGCAACTGAGCAGGGGGTTGGACTAGATGACCTCCAAGGTCCCTTCCACCTCTGTTACTGTTAATGCTGTTAAAATTCTCTGGCCAAAGATGGAGCCTGAGGGGGGTGGGTCTCTAACGCCGGCACCCCCCTGCCCAAAAAGGAGGAAGAAAGGGGAACCGGCCACAGCTGGCCGGGATCGAAACAGCCTCCTCCCTCCAACATGCGTCGTTCGGGGCCTTGAGCACATCCCTACCTGGGCCAGCCTTGCCACCTTGGTGTGTGTGTGTGTCTGTGTGTGTCTGTGTGTGTGACAGGGCCTCGTGCCCACCTCCGGTTTTGCACACGCATGGAGGTGGCAACGTCACAGGGGCTGCAAGTGTCAGATATATGGGACATGTCAGGCGATCAACCGAATCCCTCTCCCCAAATTGGCACCCCAGGAGAAGCAGCCATAAAACCGGTTGCCAGCTCAAAGCTGCCCTATGCCAGCCAGTCTGTGCCAACAAGTCAGCGAGACCCCAGATAGAGGAAGGGGCCGGGCAGCATCCCTTCCCTCCCCCTCGCCTAATGGGGAAGCAGCCCTGGGGGGCTAAGGCTCGCGGGACCCATTCACAGGGGTCCTGAATACATGAAACCCTCCAACAACCGGTTGAAGGCCTAGGCTGCCCACAGTCATAGGCACCGGCCGGCAGGGAGGGCATTGCCAGTCGGGATGTGGGAGGCCCTTCGCTGCCAATCATTAACCAGTGGACTTTGGCCCTCCAGTCTTCGGCGGGTCACGAGTGCGGGACAAGCTTCAGAAGGGATTAGGTGGCTTTCCTCCACTGACCCCCCTCCCAAACGGCCTGCCAGGCTCCCACGGGCACCACGCTGCCAGGTGTCAAACCAGCCACACGGACGGGCTGCAAAATGCCTGTTCCCCCCACCAAATGCCCCTGCAAAAGAGGTCTCCTTCCTCCAGGACGGGCAGTGTGAGGAGGGCAGCCAGGGCTTTGGGGGGAGCAATCGGGGGCCCCCCTTTCCCAAACCCAGCTGGCTGTCAAAGCTGGCAGTGGGGCAATTCGGAGCACCAAAACCAGAAGCCCCCCTCCTCAGGGGAACCGAGACCCCACCCATAAACCCTGGCTGGTGGATTCCCCCCGTCCTGTCCCGCTTGCTCTCCCCTCCACCCTCCCGCCGGGCGAGGGCTGCACCCACGTTTGTCTTGGCCCTTCCGCTCCCTCCCCGCAGGCGCCAAAGTCAACCCTGGGCCCGGCGGGTGGCCGGTTTGATCCGGCCAGAACTGAGCGGCCCCTTCGTTGTTGCCATCACGCCAGCCCACTTCCCCGGCCCAGGTGGGCGCCTGTATGGAGTGGGGGCTTTACGACAGCACAAAGTTCGCTGCCTTTTCGCCCTGAAAGCAGCCTCTGTGCATATGCAGAGTGCCTTTCACTAACTACCCTGGCTGACTTCTCAGCCCATAAACCATTGGCTGCCCTGACCCCCATCTTAACCCCCCCCCCAAAAAAGCCATGGAGCTCAGCTGCCTCCCGAGCACTCACCTCTGCCCCACAGCTGCCCCAGAGCCTTTATGTCCTGGGATGGAAGGGCATATGGGGAAGTGGAACGGGGCAGCCGGTGGGTGACTCGCCCTCACAAGGCCTTGGCTCATTCGCTTGGGAACTGTGGCGGGGGGGGGGAAGACATGGCATAAGCCCACCCCCCCACCCGTGGCACACAGTTTCCATGAACACAACAACCGATGGAAAAGATCAGGCTGGCTCCGGTGCCCTTCCAGATGCCAGGGATGTCTTCCCCAGCCCCCGCAGGCAGCCCTGCTGGCACCCACATCCGCTGCCCCCCTCCCCATGCCAAAGGCTTCTCTTGCATTCCCTTCCTTCCTGGGTGGCAAACCTTCCCCCCCAAATACGGGGAAGGGGATTTGGCCCTTGGCTCTAGCTCAGATGCCACCGGGCAGGGATGGGGAGGGGGGCTGGCAGCCCAGATTGGCATCCCGCTGAGGGCCAGAAGGGCCACAAGGCTGGCACCATGGGACACCCCGGAAGCAGGGCATGGGTGGGGGACATCCCCTCCCTCCCAACAGGGTAACCTCTGGTGCCCATCCTCCTCACTGGGCTGGCAAAGTCTTCTGCCCCTCTCTCAGCCTGCCACCAACTCCAGAGGCCGGGTGAGGGAAGGCAGGGGTGCTTCCTTGCCACGAGACCTCCTGCCCCCTCTGGTGCCACCCTAGAGCCGGGGAAGGGGGGAGAACTGGGGAGCGGGAAGAAGCAGGATTTGGCAACTCTGCAGCTGCATTCCAGGGACGAGTCCTGGCTGGCCCGGCTAAGGCGATTATGGGCACCGAGTTGCCACCCTGGAGGCTCGGCTCCAACCGCTCCAGATTCCTGAGGATGCCCTCCCCCTTGTGGGGGAGGGGCAGAGGAAGCAGACAGGGTAAGGGTCTCACCGCCTTCCTCCCCCCCCACAGGAGCCTCCCTTCTTCTTGGTAGAGAGAGAATGCCCTGGTCCAGCAGTAACAGATTGCCCTCCAAATTTGGGTGGGTGGGAGCGTAGAACAATGATGCCATCGGGTTCACCAATTCAAGACTCAAGCCCTGAGCACGATGAAGCCTCCTGCTCTGCCCTACAGGAAAGAGAGCGGGGAGGGGGCTATGGGGGGCATCCGGTGGCCTCCTGCACTCAGCGGGCCTGTTCACTCAACCCCTCCTGATGCCCGCTGCCCCGGATGGGCCAAGAACCCCCTAAAGACCCCAGCTGACGGCTCCCTTTCCCAGCTGGCATATGTTTCCATGCCAGGCCCTTCTTGGCTTGTGCCCGGGGCTCCCCACCTGGCACTTTCCCTGGCACCCCAGTTTGGCCAAGGCAGCCAGGGTGCGCTGGGCGGTGGGGGGGGGGGGAAGGAGAGGTGCTGCCAGGATGGCACCCGCTCTGCCAACAGACCTTCCTAGAAACACTGCCGAGATGCCAAGGGAACCACTGTGGCTCCTTGGTGCCACCAGAGCAATAACAGAACCCAGCACAGAAAGTAACAGTGGACTGGCTGGCTCAGTTCCTTGGCACGGCTGGCAAGAGTTGCCCGCGAGCTGAGAGAGTTCCTGCCCTGACTGCTGGGAGGGAGTAATGGTGTCCCCCAGCAGGTGGGGGACATCCCAGCCTCTCTGGATGGGAAGCCTCGATGCCCCCTCCCCGTGCAGTGAGACAGTCTCTGCAAACGTGGGCACCAGCCGCTGGAAGCGGGCACACTTTTTAGACAGGAGGACAGACGCCGGGCCATGGGGACGGCAGCCCACCCAGGCAGAGCTAGAGTCACCCAGGCCTGCTAAAAATAGCCCTCTCCACAACCCCCACCCCTACTCCAGCACTGAGGGTGAATCACCAGAAACCACAAGAGTCCAGAGGCGGGTAGCGCCTGGGCAGTGGGAAGGGGCCTATCCTACGTGGGAGCAATTTTGGCATCCCCCCCTCGTCTCCCACCTGCGGGACCAGCTCTGCCAAAGCCGAAAGGAAAGCAAGACCCATCCGGCACTCGGAGACCACCCCCCATCCCAAATCCCTCCATCCCCCAGGGGGTATGCAAACCTCCTGGATGCCCAGGGCTTGGCACTTCCTGTCCCGGCCAGCCTGGAAGAACCGGTGATGCTGAAATTTGGAGGGAGATGCCAGCTTCCCCTGGAGAGGAGGGAAGGAGGGGGCCCCCTCAAGACTCAATCCCTAGCTTGGAAAAGGAAGGGGGAGGGGGCGGGTGGCACAGCCATGAGATGGACATGCCAATCTGTTTGGGCACCTGCCTGAGTGTGACCTGACTTAAGGCCGGGCCAGCTAAGCATGCCCGCTGCTGCCAGAGAGGGGAAGTGAAGGGCTCCAAGACCTTCAGGGAATCCCCCCACAACAAATCAACCACGTTCTGTTTTCACCCTGGCAGCCTGGTGCCCATCTGCCAATGGGGCATCACAGCAGCGGGAAGGGCCAGGCAGGCCGGGATGCCTCCCATCCCGATCACCCATTGCTCCCTGGGCTCCTGCCGCTGCAAAGGGTGCCGGGTGCCACATCTGACTCACCCAGAGCACACGGCCGGACTCGGAGACCGGCAACAGCCCACAGGGCACCCTCCCCTCCCCCCCCAGTCGGAGACAGAGACTTCTGCCTGTGCCAAGACAGGTGGCCAGCTCAAGAGGGAGGGCGAGGAGGAAGCTAACCCCCCCCCACACACCTCCCAGAAGCGAGACCCTCACCTGCCTCCAGCCCTCCCTGGCACAGCAGCAGCGGGCAGCGTCCCGCCTGACAGGCGTGGATACCCGGGCGGGCAAGGGGGGTGCTGCCCGGCGTCTCTTTGTTCTTCCGTGGCGTCAGCAAAATGCCCTTTTGCCCCCCCTCTAGCCTCCTAAGCCCCCCTCGGTTGCAGCGGCCGCCACTCTGCCCAGCCCGGCCCCTCCTCCCTCCCTGCCTGATGCCCCCTCCCAGGAAAGGGAAGGGGAGGACTTGGCTTGTGGGCCGATGGGGGTGTGTGCTTTCTTCCATCCCAGGACGCCCTCTGCCCACCCGGAGGAACTTCTGCCTGTCCGGATGTGTGCCGCTCTCCTCCCAGGGCACTCTCACTTTCCTTCACGTGTCCCCACTCTGTTCCCCCACCCCACCCCCGCCCCAGGGAAGAGGAGATGCCCGGCCCCACAATGCTGCCAACGAATGGTTACAGCCTCAGGCTACCCCCGCCTTCATAGAAATGCCCCCTGCCAGGCCTCCGAAGGGCGGCAGACTGGCAAAGTGCGGGGTGGGGTGGGTAGGCTGTCCCCACCCCCCCATAATTGGCACCTGTCAGGCTGACGGGAGGAGGGAGCGGGCACCAAATGACACCTTTATAGCCCGATGCCAGAGTGCCAGGGCTGTGCCCGCCTGTCCTTGCCCCTGCTAAAAGGGGGTTCTGCTCCCCATTCCCGAGGGGGAACTCACACTCTGGCCCCCTCCCCTTTAACCAGGTGGTGGGACAAGATCAGGTGAGCACAGGACAGGGGAGGTAGGGAGGGTGCCTGATCTGCCAGTCAGGGGTGATGGACAGGAGCCCCCCGCCTCTCTACCAGCCCCCGCTCCAGCCATAGTTCCAGCAGGTGCCAGGCCAAGAGAAGCCTGCCACCCCCTCCTGCCTCGCCCCTTCCCTGGAGTGACCCTGGAGGGGGAGTGGGCTACCTGCCTCTCAGCCCCCTCCCCTGGCCTTGGCCGACCCGAGTGGGTGGGCTAGGTGCTCCATACGGGGAGTCCTCGACTGAACGGCCGCAATTCCCATCACTAAGCGAGACAACGGTTCCTCCATGATGTTTTTGTCCCAGTTTTGCGACTGTGCGCGCCACCGTTATTAAGGGAATCACTTCAGTTAGTAACACGGTCATTAAGGGAAGTGGACTTTGACTTTGCTTTCCAGGAGGTCCCAGAGAAGGGACGCTGTGACCGTCACATATATGAGTCGAGAAGCCAAGCTTCTGAGTTTTGATGATGTGAAATGGTCTAGGGTCTCCTGCTTGAGCGAGGGGAAGGGGGGGCTGGACTAGATGACCTCCGAGGTACCTTCCAACTGTGATTGATTGATTGGCTGAAAAAGGGGTCGTAAGCCCCACTTTGCAGTGCCGGTCACTAAATGAAGCATTGTTGTATGTCAAGGACCACCAATATTTTCAAAGTCACTGCACCAAGCTTCTCTTTTTGCTTGTTCCTCCCCACAAATACACAGGGGTATATGAAAAAAGCCCACCCCTTGAGACCCCTCCCCATTCAGAGTTCCCTCCAGGCAGGGGCTTAAAAAGAAATGGGGAGGTGTGGGGTCTCTGTTCCTTCTCCCCACAGAGCCTGGCTGGACCCCGGAGGGCATTTGGATCTTCTCTTGACCCTCTCCCCACCCCACAGATTCAGTGGAGCCGGTGAGACCCCCTCCTCAAATTAGAACAACACGCTTGGACGGGACCTTGGAGGTCTTCCAGTCTGACCCCATGATTCAGCCAGCTATCCCCGAGGGCCCACCCACCGCCCCTCCACTTGCGATCCCCAAATGAATGCCGAAAACTTTCCAGCTCTGTCTCTAAAAAGATGGGAGGCATGGGAGGCCCCCACCTCAAATCCATTCGCGGCTTGAACTGACCCCCCCCATCCTCTTGATAGGATGCCCAGCGCCAACTGGGTGCAAGGGGCTGGACTAGATGACCTCCGAGGTCCCTTCCAAATCTGTGATTCTTTTACGCAACCCTTGCCCCAAAAGACCCCCGGCAGGATAGATCCCGATGTGGAGAGAAGGAGGGAGGAAGGGCAAGTAACAGCTACTTCCAAGCACCGCACTCAAACCCTGCAGCTGCTAACATCCAGTGGCGAGTAGTTCCAGAGGCCAACAAAGGTCCAAAGTTAGACGCCTGGCTCCCTAGGGAAGGGGTCTGCGGCTATCTAGCTCCCTCTTCCTCCCTCATGCCCAGGGACCCAGTAAGGACCCCCAAAGAGGTGTTCCTGCCCCATCTGGGACCCACCCACCCAAATCCTGTTGAGGCCCCAGTTCAAAGGAGGGAAAACTGTGTGTGTGGGAGGAGGCTGAAAGAGAAGGCCAGACAGTGCTGGGTTAATCCCGGGGGGGTGGGGGGAGGGACAATTGGGGAGGGGGTCTTGGAGGGGGAGGGATGGATGCACCAGGAGATGGATCAGGTCCTGCCCCCCCATCCCAGCACATTAGCAATGCCAGCGGATGCCATCACACCGGTGCATCGGAGGTTTGGGGCATCCTTGTCTTATGACCGCAGCTGAGCCTAACATACCTGTCGTTACGGGAGACACAGATTCAGGGAGTTTGGCCCCGTTCAACGCTCTTTCTGATCCCGGTCATTAAGCGAATCCCCTGCAGTCGTCAATTGAGTCACCTGGTTCGTGAGTGGAATCTGGCTTCCCAGATTCGGAATCACGTGAGCCCCCTCCTTTGGGGGCATTGTGACCGTCGTAAATACGAACCGCTCGCTAAACCTCTGAATGTTGACTTTTTTTTCAGGGCCATGGCAATGCGGAATGGACTCTTTAGGAACCATTTAAATGTATTGTGAGCCGCCCTGAGTCTTCGGAGTGGGGCGGCATATAAATTGAATTCAATTGAAATTGAAAAACTGAAATCGTTAAGTTGAGGACTTCCTTATCGAGGAGAAGGGCTTCCCCCCTCCCCCCTGGGGCCCGAACCGACGCAACCAAAATTTGAACTTGGCTTCTGGATGATCTGACTCACTGGTTAGCCAGAATTAGCTGTTTGCGGGCGCATCAGTGAGTCAGACACTCCCCCCCTCCCGTGACACTGCCCCCTCCTTTTAGTGGCTGCTGGACCGATGCAGCCTCTGGCCCTGGCCTTGGCGACCTTGTGCAAAAAGAAAGCCGGGAAGCCAGCCGTTTTCTCGCTATCCCCCCCAAAAATAAATAAATAAATCAGAATAGAGCTGGCAAGGATACTCAGAGGTCATCAAGTCCAACCCCCTGCTCAAGCAGGAGACCCTGACAGAATCATACAATGACAAAGATGGAAGGGATCCTGGAGGTCATCTAGTCTAACCCCCTGCTTGAGCAAGAAACCCTTTCAGCTTCACAAAATCACAAGAGTTGGAAGGGTCCAATTTCCTATTTATCATTACAGGTAATCCTCGCTTTACGACAGTTCACTTATGTCCGTTCAAAGTTACAACGGCATGGGAATCAAAGTGACTTAGGATCTTATTTCACACTTACGACTCTTGCGGCACCCCCCACAGTCATGTGATTTACATTTGGATGCTTGATGATCGGCTCCTACTTACGACATCGCCATGTCTCTGTTAGCGACCCTCTGACAAGTCAAGGGGAAGCCCGACTCGTTTAACAACCCTGTGATTCACTGAACCACTGCAGTCAGTCAGTCACTCACTCAACAAAGGCGGAGCAAAACTCTGTTAGACAACGTCTCGCTTAGCGACATATATCTTGGGCTGAATTGCGGTCATACGTTCGAGGACTACCTGTAGATGACAAGCAATTTTGAACTCAGAAAAGCAATTGCTCCACGTTGCGAGAAGCAGAGGCACCGAGGATGGTCGGGGCACCAAGCCGAATCCTGCTGTGGGCCCTGCCCTGCCCCTGCTTGACCCAGAGCCCGCCTGGCTCAATCGGAGACCCCCCTCAATTGCCAGAGGACGTCTCTGAATGGACACAGCAGCTCAGCCCCAGAGAGAGACCCTGCATGTGGGCACTTCTTCTCGACGGGGCCGCGGTCCGGCTTGAGCAGGAGGTTGGACTAGAAGACCTCCAAGGCCCCTTCTAGCTATTCCATATTCTATTATTCTATTCTATTTGCTATTTTCTCTTCTATATTCTATTTAATTATATTCCATATTCCATATTCCATATTCCATTCCATTCCACTCCACTCCACTCTATTCTGCCATGCTGCTTTTGCCTGGAATCCCTCTCTGAGCCAGGGCTGGACTAGAGGACCTCAAGAGCGACCCCATCCTTGCAAGAGCCTAGCCTGCGAGGAGGAAAAGGGGGGGGGGTGTCTCCTGAGGACGTCTGGAGGCCTTGATGGGGGAGATCAGGGAATGTGAAACCCCCCGCATCAGCCCGAGAGAGCCAACCACCGATGGGGGTTCAGATTGAGGGAGGGCAGGAAGGGGGTGTGTGTTGTGGTACAGGGGAGAGGTTAAGAAGGGGCTCCCTGTGCCGGGGGGGGGGCTTCAGAAGAGGAGGAAGGGACTGAGGCCAGTTCTGAGATGCCCAGAGTGCTTTGGCATCAGCAACGGCAGTAGAGGAAAGTGACGTGCGGCGGGAGGATGAAAAAGATGTTGCAACATCTCTGAGAAATCAAAAGCATCTCTCTTGGGGAGGGGGTGGAAACGAGGGGGGGCTCACAGGGCGGTTGGTTTGTAGCCCTGAGCTGCAACCGGCCCAGCCCCAAATCTGGAGGTGGCAGAGCTGACAAACAGAGCTGACCCTTGGCTCACCCCTGGGGGCAAATGCCACTTGCAGGAACTGCACTAAATTGGGGGGGGGGAGGATAGAACCCCCTTCCCTCCAGACTGCAGCCTCCCCCTCCCCGCAGCAGAGACTCATAATGGAACCCCCCTCCCCCCGCGGTCTGCCAAGGGACTCCCAAACCTGGGGGGGGGGCGAGTCCCAAATCCAGCAGCACCAGCGGAACAAATCTGGCTCTGAAGGAGGGGGGAGGGGTCTATCAAGCACCCCTGGCTCCCTCCTCCACAAACATTCCTGGAAGCCCGTGGGGGGCGGGGGGGGGGCTGCGGAACTACAATTCCCAGCACCCTTCACCAGTAGCGAGATCAGCTGGACACTCAGCTGGTTCGGTCCGGGCATCCCAGGGAAGACGAGGGGAGGGGGAGGGGGAGGGGGTGGGCCGGTTCGAGCTGCTTTCCATGCATCCCCTCCGGGCAAAAGTGGGGTGGGGGCAGCCCGGGGAAGGGGGGAGGGACCCGCCTTACGCAACGCCTCCCGGACAGGTGCGCTGCCCGCGGCTTCCAAAGCCAGCCCCTCCCGGACCCGCCCGGCTGCCTCCGCACCGTTCCCACGCCCTCCCTTCCCAAATTCGGGGGAGGGGCGTGGGGAGGGGGAATTTCTGCAAGCCGGTCACGCGCCCGATTTGCCGCCGGGGGTCGTAACTCCGGGATTTGCTCCGCGGAGGAGCGTCCGCCGTATCTCCGACGCATTTGGGTCGGGGGTCCGCAATGCATACACACAAAAAGAGGAGGGGGTTTGGCACCTTTCTCCGGGGACCCAGACTTCCGTCGTTGCGGGGCCCGACTCCAGACTCCCGATCTGGACGCCCCCGGTCCTCGCTCCCGCGACCGCCACTCACCCGATCCGACAGCGTAGGGAAGCAGGGATCGAACCCGCTGCCGCCCGCCCCTCCGATTCCGACCTTCTCTCTCTCTCTCTCTCTCTCTCTAGCCGCGCATGCGCCGATGAAGCCCAGCCTTCGCCACGTGCACGGCGGGGCAAACCCTGCCCCTCCCGCGGCTGAGAAAGCCCCTCCCTCTCGAAGGCAGATAGTCCTCGACTTACGATCATACATTCTTCCCCCCCCCCCCAATGGGGCCCGTTGCTAAGTGAATCCTTGCGGTGATTCAGGGAGTAACGTGGTCCTTAAGCGAAGCGGCCTTAACTCGAGCTCCCATTGACTTTGGTGGTCGGAAGGTCGCAAAACCAGATTAGTGACAAGGGCGGTCGTAAATAGGAATCAGTTGCCAAGCGTCTGAATTTGGATCGCGTGAAATGGTCTAGGGCAGGTCTCCTGTTTGAGCAGCGGGTTGGACTAGATGACCTCCGAGATCCCTTCCAGCCCTGAGATTCTATGATTTTGCGCGCTGGCCCGAATACCGCGGCTCGAAGCCTGGCCTGGGCGCGATGCCTGCCGGTAGTCGTAGTCTTTTCGCAGGAGGCGGCCTCGGCGGCTCCGCCCGCCGAGTGAGGCGTGCCGGGAGTTGCAGTCCCGATCTTGGGAACTACGCCGGGGGAAAGAGGGAGGGTCGGCCGGCTTGGGCTGGGGTCGCGCGGCATTCCTCGCGTGGGAGCGAGCGATGCAGAAATACGAGAAACTGGAGAAGATCGGAGAGGGTGGGCGTCCACCCACGGGGGGGGCGGTCGTGGGGAGGATGGAGGGGTGGGATTCTTAGCCCTAAGAGACCCCTCCCTAGAGAGCTCCGTGTATAGCGAGGAGGAGAGGAGAGGAGGGAGGGGAGGGGGCTTCGGGGGTCTCTGAGCGATGTTTCCCGCCACCCTTCTTAGGCACCTACGGGACCGTCTTCAAAGCCAAGAACCGGGAGACCCACGAAATCGTGGCACTGAAGCGGGTGCGGCTGGACGACGACGACGAGGCAAGGCGGGGGTGGGGGTTGGGGGGAGAAGTGGGTGGGGGGCTGCTTGTCCTGCCCTGCGTGGGGAGGGGGTCGCCTCCACGCCATCCGGCCCCGCAGCCTGGTGCATTGACAGCTCTGCAGGATGCCCGCTCCCCCCCCCCCCGCGGAATCGGGCCCGCACCCCGTCTCCTTGAATCCCCGAGGTTCTTGGGTGGGTGAAGTCTTGTCCTTAAAAGGGGAGGGGGCTTTGCACTCTGATCTCGCCCGTGCTGTATTTTAGGGCGTCCCCAGCTCCGCGCTGCGGGAGATCTGCCTTCTGAAGGAACTCAAACATAAGAACATTGTTCGGTGAGTTTGTGGGGAGGGGGCTTCAAGGGGATCCCCCCTTTGGGGGAGGCGAGGGCAAGGATTCATCCTACCAGGATCATGTCAGGGCGACAAAGGGAGTAGAGCTGCTCTCTTAGCCCCCTTCCAGAGGAGTTGGTGGGTGGGTGAGGTCTTGCCTCTTGGACCTTGTATACCACCCGCTGGGCATGGGGCAAACAAAGTGTGTTCCTTTGAGGGGAGGGGGTTTCAAAGAATTGGTTGGAAGCCAGGCGGAGGTACCATCCAGCCAGGCCTCCTCGCCCCTGCAAGTGTCTGGGACTCACTGCTTTGATGGGCCCCATGTTCAGTAGGGCAGTGGGAGGGGATGCTGGCGAAGACCCCCGCCCAGACTTTCCCCCCTCCCCCCTTGCAGCTTGCATGATGTCTTGCACAGCGACAAGAAGCTGACGTTGGTTTTCGAATTCTGTGACCAAGTAAGGTGATGGGCGTAAAAGGAGACCCCTGCCTCCCAAATCTCCCTTTTGCCCAGATGCAAATCTCCTGATTGGCTGTGGTGGTCTTGCCCCCCCCCAACTCTGCAGCTGGCACCCCACATTCCCCCATGCCCCCTCCCTCTTCCCACTCTCCTGCACCCACCCCGGCCATCCCAGGCTCAACCCCCACCCCCTCCCCGCAAGGGTGACCCACTCCAAAGAGCCTGGAAGGAGAGGGGGAAGGTACCTTACTGTGGGGGCTGGCGGCATTGATGGCACAGAACATGCAGTCAGACATGTGTGAAGTATGTTTCGCCCCCCTTTACGCCCCTTCTTGCCACCGTTGTTAAGCAAATCCCTGCGGTGGATCAACCTCAGGGACCCGTTTTTTTAAGCAAATCAGGCTTCCTGCTTCTCCGACGGTCGCCAAAATCGAATTGCGTGACCTCGCTCCCTGGCGAACGTCGTTAAGCAGTATGAACTGGGTGGCCATGAATTTTAATCATGGGGACACCCCAACGGTCCTAATGGCGAAAGTTGCCTTTTGCCAACACCCTTGGAACGCTGAACGGTTGCTAAGCGAACTGTCGTAACTCGAGGACTTATGTTTCGCTGCAAACAGCTTCACCCCTAAATTCTGCCCCCCTTGAAATGGAAGGAGGGGGAAGTGGCCATATTGTGCCCCCCCCCCGTTATAAGATGTGATGGGGTGGTGGTTGCCCCCCACCTTCGCTGAACCTGGTGCCCCCTGCAGGACCTGAAGAAGTATTTCGACAGCTGCAATGGCGATTTGGACCCGGAGATTGTGAAGGTAAGACGGGAGGGGGGTGCTTGGTGGGACCTCCGACTGCCTCGAAAACACCAGGCCGGCTGACAGGCATTCTGCCTCCCCTCCCCCCTCAGTCCTTCATGTACCAGCTGCTGAAGGGCCTCGGCTTCTGCCACAGTCGGAACGTCCTCCACCGGGACCTCAAGCCGCAGAACCTCCTCATCAACCGGGTGAGTTTAACACGGAGGGGGTCTTCCTTTGCCAGCTCTTCCCCTCTCCATGGGACAGGGGAGAGCTGCCTGGTGCCAGGGAAGCTCTCTCTGGTATGTGTGTGTGTGTGTGTGGCAGAATTGGCACCGAAATCTGGAGGTCCCGTTTCCCCCCCACCTCCTCCTGGGGTTCCCTCCCTTCCCTCTGCCCGATTTGGGGAGGGAGACCATTTTCCGGGCAGGAACCCCCCAAAGATTGGACCAAATCCATCCTTGTGCCAAGGCTTCTCCCGCTCAGCCGAATCACTGGGCATTTGGGGAGGGGGTCGTTCCTCCAATTGCAAGCTGGAAGGGCGTTCTGGCGTGCTCCCCCCGCCCCCTTGTCCTAACTGATGGTTTTTCCTTGGGGGCAGAACGGGGAGCTGAAGCTGGCAGACTTCGGGCTGGCGCGGGCCTTTGGCATCCCGGTGCGCTGTTATTCGGCGGAGGTGAGCAGAGCCCTTGGCAGAGAAGATTGGGGGGGGTGCATTCCCTGATGGTACCCTTGCACCCCCAAGAAGGAACCCCCCCCCCAACGGTGCTCCTGCCTGGAGCTCCATGGGGGAATGGTTTGTTCCAGGATCGGGGTGGCAGGGGGTGGTGGCATTTAACAGAATATAACAGAATCACAGGGTTGGAAGGGACCTCGGAGGTCATCTAGTCCAACCCCCTGCTCAAACAGACCCTTACAGAATAAAAGCGTTGGAGGGACCTTAGAGGTCATCCAGTCCAACCCCCTGATAAAGGAGGAGACCCATTCCCGGCCTCTCTGCAGAATCGTTCTGGAGGCTCTATTCTCTGTCCCCGTTTGGGAGAAAAGGGGACGGGGTTTTCTGCTCCCTGACCTTGCGCTCCAATCGACTGGGGGGGCGGGGTGTCCCCCCACAGGTGGTGACCCTCTGGTATCGCCCCCCTGACGTCCTTTTTGGCGCCAAGCTCTACTCCACGTCCATTGACATGTGGTCAGCCGGCTGCATTTTTGCTGGTGAGGCCGAGGTCGTGGGTGGGGCAGGGAGTCCCATTTGGGAAGCATGGAGGGAGGAGGGGGTCCGTTTTGGGACTCTGACTCTTCCCCCTCCCCTCCAGAGCTGGCGAACGCGGGGCGCCCCCTCTTCCCGGGCAACGACGTCGACGACCAACTGAAGCGCATCTTCCGATATCCTTGGCCCTGGGTGGGGCGGAGAAACGTTAAGAGTCGAGAAGAGGGGGGGGAATGGCTGTGTTGGGAAGGGGGTCCCGGGGTGCCAATGACAGGTGAATGCTCCCCCCAATCCTTGACTCTTCCACGCTGCTGGGGACCCCCACGGAGGAGCAGTGGCCCGGCATGACCAAACTCCCCGATTACAAGGTCAGGAGGCGGCCCTCCCCACAAAAGGGGTGGTTTGGGTCTTGGGGTGGGGGCTTCCAGCTGACCTCTGGGCCTGAAAACCCACACCTCACCTTGCCCGGTCCTTTTCAGCCCTACCCCATGTATCCTGCCACGACGTCGCTGGTCAACGTAGTGCCAAAACTGAGTACAACGGGACGGGACCTGCTACAGGTGAGTTCCCAGCAACCTCGCCCCTCCCCCCTTCTGGCCGTGGCAGGGTGGGGGTCTCTCTGTTCCTGCTGGACTCTTTCGAGGGTCCCTGCTCTCCTTTCCTCTTTGGCTTCGCAGAACCTGTTGAAATGCAACCCAGTGCACCGGATTTCGGCTGAAGACGCCCTACAACATCCGTATTTCACTGACTTCTGCCCCCCTTGATGGTCTGTGGCGGCGGAGGGCTGGGGCGGGGCATGTGGCACCTTTCCTCCCTCCCTCCTTCCTTCCCAACCCTTCCCAGAGCAGCTGCGGGGGGGGGGGCAAATCCTTCTGGGGGAGGGGACCAGCCAGGATCAGAACTTGCTCCCTCTTTGATGTGAATAGCTGTGAATTCTATAAAATGCTGCTTTATTCCTTTTCCCTCCTGTGCTGATTTCCTCGCCTGCTCCCTCACGCCCTCTCCCCACTCTGGCCTGAATTGTAGATGCCCACCAAGGGGTGGGAGGGCAAGGATTCCCCCATCGCAGTGGTGAAAACCAATTTTTTTTACTACCGATTCTGTGGGCGTGGCTTGGTGGGCATGGCAGGGGAAGGATACTGCAAAATCTCCATTCCCTCCCTACTGTGGGGCCAGCCAGAGGTGGTATTTGCCAGTTCTCCAAACTGCTCAAAATTTCCGCTACCAGTTCTACAGAACCTGTCAGAACCTGCTGGATTTCACCCCTGCCACATCGGTTAGCTTCCCACGCTCCTCTGTTCCTATAGGAAACCCTCCCATTTCTCCCACCCTCCAAAAAGTTGGACAACCACGTTGTTCCCAAGGAGGTCCTTTAATGACAGAGACATAGATTTTGGGGTGGGGCCGCGCAGCCACGTGTTCTCTCCCGTGGCACCGATGGATGAGCGTTGGACGGGTTCCACTCGGAGCGCGAAGGTCCCCAGTGGGGCATCCTGCCCCCCGCAGGCATCTGTCCTGGAGCCGGCCAGGGGTCTGTCCGTCCTTGTGGGAGGGGCAGGGGTCTCTCTTCAGCAGGCGAACTCCTCGAAGCTGCCTAGAGTGGCGTGACGAGGTAGCCCACTCGTGGGGTATCCCACGAAGCTGTCCGAGTGGCCGCGTAGCGGATGGCAGGCACTCTGCAGGGTGGGGAGAAAGTGGGGCGTTGGGTGGGTGGGTGTCGTGCCACTCTCCCCAGCTTCGGCCCGCCGTTTCCCACCTCCCACTTTCCCTCCGGGGCATTCGGCCCGAAGCTGAGGATGGGGAGGGAGGGAGCCCGAGACACGTGAATGGGTGGGTGGGAGCAGACCGCTACCTGGGTGGAGGGGGCAGCTGGCCGCGGGGGAGATCCACGTACTCCTGGC